>NC_044496.1:41938468-42215968 GCF_902362185.1 Chanos chanos
TTAGTTTGGTTTAACATCTCTTTTGTATCCCTAAACAGTCACCGGTGAGTTTGTGTGTGTCATGACTATGGTTATCATGTGTTAATGGTGTGCATATATTTGCAGGTGTCTGCCATTGCTGTTTTGCCTGATAATAAGTTTTGTTTCTGTCTATTTATTTACTTTTTTTTCGCCTTGCATTCGTTTTCCTCTGTGTTTCTTGTTTCGTTGTTTTCTTTTGCTGTTGTGTGGCCACTTGGCGGCTTAGCATGCTTTTTCGCATCCGGTGGATGCGACTCTTGTTTCCCTTTGAATCTTTTGAGTTTACTGTATTTTTGTTTCGTTTTGTTAATGTCCAGGTTGTTTGTTATCAGAGGTTCCGAATGGGCAGTGCTCTAGCTGCTGTATTTTCCTCTTGGCTTTCAGCTTCTGGGTACTGGGTCATCACCTCGTTTGAATATTGAGGTGCATATATACTAATCATACCTCCCAATTCTCCTGTTTCTACCAGCACGACTGTTTGGGTTACTGGAAGGTGGTTCCCTTCTCCCATACTGCATGAGGTGAACTAGGTGTGAACTAGCACCATCACGTAGTACAATGGCTTACTCTGCGTGTGTGTTTGTGATGTGAAATTCTAGATATAGGGACACACTTGGAGTGAGTTTGATGAGCTGGCCTCCACCCCTCCAGGTAGCTGCACTCATCGGCCCATACTTACAGTTTGGCGCATTGGCTTTGCAGCCAGTACCCCTGTCTTGCCATTTCCCTTCTTTACCCTGTCCTTGGCTAAAGTGTGTTTATCTATATAGTCTATTTTTATAATAAAGCTGTGTTACTGATGACGTATCCCTCTGTAGGATTCATTTTATTTATTTACTTAATAAAACTGCCCAGTTGACTGGAATACACATCTCTGTCCTGTTCTTATACTCCTATTCCTATCTGTGCTTTGGGGAACCTATCAGCTTGAGTTGATTGTTACGAATCTTAAGGTGCAAGTCCTTAGGTGGCATTGTATGGTCTGGTCTCTTGAGATAGATATATAGATACAGACATATCTATCTATCTATCTATCTATCTATCTATCTATCTATCTATCTATCTATCTATCTATCTATCTGTCTATCTATCTATCTATCTATCTATCTATCTATCTATCTATCTATCTATCTATCTATCTATAATCTTGTAATGTTCGGCCACAATACTATGAATGAACAGGTGCGAAGCTCATTCTAAGATTCAACATGCTTTTCATCAAACCCATTAGAAGATGCTTTTCAGTATGGACATGACGGTAGATAGTTACGTCAAATCAGTTTCAAAAATGCTCTGCTAATATATGTTGCAGAACATGAGAGGTCACAACACAACAAATCCCTCTGATGCAGCTATGAGATCCATAATGAAAGAATTCCATAAATCACCACTTAACCTCTATGCAAAAATCTCAAAGCAGCGGTTTTCAAGGCCCTGTCTTTTGTGGTTTGCTATGAAGTCTAGAAAACTGCAGTTAAAAATCAATTTGCACCATGACAGAGCAACACAGGTCATATAAATCATGAAATCTTCTAAAACGCAGACGACTGGAAAACCAGGCATATTTCAACCCGCCACCACAGCAGCAATAAGGATTTATGTAATTTCAGTGCGAAGTATGCACACTGTACATGAAAGGAAACTACAAAAAGATGAGGAGGAAATTGAATCAGGACACAAACCACAAAGTCAGAGACAAGCAGCTCATAAATGTGAGTTTGTGGGTAATCACAAGGGAAACTAGCTGTTCCTTTCAAATCAACTGGCGGATGTGATCTGTAAAGCTAATTAATGCAGTGGTTCACTGAGTCCGGGGGCCTTACAGTGTAGATGTGAGTATGAAGGGATAAAAAAAAAAACAAGAGAAGAAGAGCTTCAGAAACTAGAAAAAAAGATTAGAATGGAAAAGAAAGGATAAAATGACAACGGTGAGAGAGTGATGGGCTGCAGACCCTGCTACAGTGCTCACATGAATGAAAGAGTGAATAGAGCAGATGAGGAAGGAAGAGTGAATGAAAGAGTGAATAAAATGGATGAAGAGCAAATGCCAGGAAACAAAATAGAAAAGGAGAAAAAGGGATGAGGCAGAAAACCGGAAGAGAATGAGACGCAGCTACAGAAAAAAAAGAGGGAGAGGAACAGAGAATAAACAGAACTTATAGAAGAGGAAAACAGAGGAGTGCGGTAAGTAGAACAACAGAAATTGTAAAAAGAAAAAAAGAGTCTCATCTACCAGACAGACATGTCATCAGCAGTGCATCAGTCTGTCTTAAGTAAGATTTTCAGTGACAACCGCCTGTGAGCCTATGATACCAATAAAGAGACAGCCGTGATGAAGGTAATGTTTAAAGCAGATGCTTTCTTAAATACTGAATGGAGATCAGCAACATGCAGTTTTGGCAGGGAAAGACAGGTTCAGTCACTTACCGTTAAAGTTGACGGCTCGGATGTAGCCGAGCAGTTCTTTGCCATCGATGTTACTCATGCGAGGGCAGAGACCAGGGGTTCCAGAGCACAGGTCTCTGTGCATGCGGTGTAGAGCATGGGCCATGGCATACACAGCATCCATCACAAACTGCACCTTCCCCTCCTGCTCATAACTTGAGTCCCTGCCCACTTTCTCCAGGCCTACGAGAGAGACACGGAGAACAGCAAGGTTTACTCATATTTCCTTAAGAAACAGTTTTTTTCACAGGAAATACACTAGAGTTAAATTCACATTATAGAAATGGTGGTAAAAGTATTCATATATTACACTTGAGGTAAAGTAAGGATACAACCATAAAAGAACGACTCTTCTGAAACTGCAGGTCACTCATTAAAAAAATAACTTGAGTCAAAGTCTTGGAAGTATCAGGCGTTTAATATTATCAAGGTTTCAAGAGTAGGAGTTGAAAAAAACAGACCGCAATTAATAAAACACAACCAAAACATAACCTTCTCGAGATTTGATAGCGAATTCTCGAAGGCAATTATTTGCCTATGCTGTGGTAAACAAGGTAAGCAGTTCATCCATATGAGTGATTTTATGTGCCAACAAAGGTTAAGATTTCTACTAAATAAGGCCATGGATGGTTGGCTGTGCTGGTACCGCTGCTGGCAAATTCACTTTCTGCTGCCATCTCCTACTGCATTTCAAAGTTTCTACTACAGATTTGCCATCCAACGCACTCGCCATGGCGATGATGAGTTCTTGCCAGGAAAAAGCAGTACAGCTAGGCCTATGAGCTAAGCACACGAATACACATGATCTTGCACCTGTTTGTGTGCATCTGCATCAGTTATGTCCTATTACAAAGATGCTAAAAATAGGCTGCAGTGATGGCGTTTGCACGTGCGTTCAATCGGCGACCACAGAATAAAGGCATGTTTATTTTACGGAGTGTCTTTTCTGCTCCTAGGATACACCTCTTCATATTAGCTATAAAATGCATAAACTGTTTATTCAAAAGGCTTCAAGTTAAGGTCTTCTTTATCATATAAACACTAAACTGTGGATCTTTAAGATGATGTTTTTACTTTAACGACCTTGTCTTTGGCACTTGGATTCATTTTTTCCATGGCCCTAGTTGGAAATGATACATTCATCAAGAAATGCAAGGTATAAAATCATAAAATTCCATAGTATGTTATAGGCCTTGTTAAAACCTCTATAATTATATAGGATACCTTTACTGATTAAGCCAATGTGCCCTTTTAAGCCCACTTTCTACTTTGATTTTTGTGTATTAAGAAATGGTATTTTGTCAATTTATGCTGTTTTCCTTCATATGGAAAGATGAGTTTTATGAGCTAGTGCACCGAACTAATCTCTAGAAGACAGGCAGAATGTGACAGTTGTCACTAGTAAAAGTGAAATTTGTCCATATTGTTGATATTTGGTCAGAGTACAATTTCACCAACATACTACCTAGTTTGTCAGTGGATTTGTACTCTGACTGAGTATCAGCAATATAAGCAACTTTCACTTTCTGCCTGACTACACTTACAAAGTGACTATTAACAATCTGGATTATTAGTCATTCCAAGAGTTAAAAAGAAGTCCGCTGGCAACCAAGCCTTTTCCTACTGCTCTCCCTCCCTCTGGAATGGTTTACCTACAGAAGTTAGAGAGGCAAACTCTCTCAATACTTTTAAAACAAGACTAAAGACTTATCTATTTTCTCGAACTTATGCATAATATAATTTTGATTTGACTTTGTTATAGACATGTAAAGCCCTTTCAGACTATAAATAGTGATATTGGGCTCTAAATAAATATTATTATTATCATCATCATCATCATCATCATCATCATCATTATTATTATTATCATTATTATTATTATTATTATTATTATTATTATTATTATTATTATTATTATTATTATTATTATTAAGGTAGGTGTCAATGGAGGTATAATAACTCTAAAATAAATCGCTGCAATTCCTAGAAGGTTTACATTAGGAAATCAAATTTGCTGCATTTAAATATGATGCATAAAGGCAAGAAAGTACAGACTACACTAATTTAAAGACATGGTGAGTTTGAGGTATATTGTGGCTTTCTTATGCTCAGCAGGATCCAAATGTAAAACTGATTATGAAACGTGTTCAAATTGATGGTTATAACTAATGGAAGAGATATTACAAGCCCCATTGTGAAGCTTTTTGAAAAATCTGTGAACTCAGTGCTTAAAGAAACAAAAATGACAATAAAGAGCCGTGGAGCACAGCAAAAGCACCTTTGAATAACATTGAATAACGGTCAGCCCAAAGAATGAGTGTAATCAACGAGACCTTGTTTAATGGAGTGTAATAGCCATGACAGAGACTATGAAACAATGGATGCAGCTATCACTCACAAAGGTAATAACACATGTAAGCAAAGCATATAAGAAACAAGCTGTTGTCTGTCTGTTCTGTCGTCAGCTTTATTCAAGAATTCAGTTGAAACAGAGAGTAGAATACTCTGGAATGCCACACTGAACTTTGCTGTTGGAATATGTGTACTTTTAACACAACTCTTTTGAGAAATTCATCACCAAAAAAGAATCTTTCAGATGAGTGATTCAAGCAGCATCACGGCAGGGTGGGTAGAGGCACACACTCCCATCGTGTACAGGCACACACGCACGCACGCACGCACACACAAAAGAGAGTAATATCCTGATACAGCATTCATAGCATGTACTGTGCCATTAGTTTAATTAGACAGAGCTCTGTGATTGGAATGACCTTTTTGTAGGGGTTATGTAGAGTGCAGCGGTACCAATGTAATAATGCAGCTTTGCTTCTATTCAAGACAACACAAGTATAGCAAACTCCATCATTACGCATTCACATCTTACACTATCAAAACTCAGTTTTCAATGAGCAAGAAAGAGACTTTAGGAGTGTGCCAATGTGATTATTTGAAATATCAGGAAACATATTAAAGCATGTTCACCATATTTAAATGTTATTCGTTTTAATGTCACCCCGGCAGAATAATTACTCCTCCTCCACTGAGACAGTTGGGAACACAAGCAAAAAATAGTCTTGATGTCTTGCTGCAATGCGGTGCATTTGTTTTATGTGCAGTGTATTGAAGGTGGAGGGTATTATCAGCGCCGTGTTATATTGGTGCATTGTGTTGAAAATGGAGTGCGTTGCAAGTGCTGCTGTAATTTAATGTAACGTGTTACATGTATAGAATGTGTAGTGTGATGTCAGTTTAATGTATTGTAAATGATGTGATGTATTGCAGCAGTCTGTTGTAAGTTCAGTGTGTTGTACACATAGTTGGACTCAAACATCACTACAAGTAGTAAAACTGATAGTTTAACTACGTTTCCCAGCAGCAAAGTGATGGTTTTGAATTTTTTTAAATCAAGTGGCTTCTCAGTAGTTTAACCAATCAAGCTGTGTATTCTCTGGTGGTTAGTTAAAATCTAGACAAATGACTTATTAAAATGATACAACCAGCACACAAGTACTTCCACTTTCACTTCAGAATTCACATGGATTTCTATGTGTGGCTTGTGAATGAATCCTTAGTGCAGGAAAAGGCTTTTACGGACCAAAGACAAATGAGCATATGCATACTCTATATACTACAATGTTATTCTTGGTAAACTATATTAACTGTGTGAATTATGTTCTTATATTCGACCCAGAACCACTGAAGACAAGTGAAACATTAATACCAGTATTTTGTGCTTTTCGAAAAATAGTTATTAGAACTGTTATTAGAACAGTTATTTGAACAAATTGATGATTGGCAGCTTACTGTCATTATTTTTTATTAACCTCAGAGACAACATCAATCATGAATTTGTTACTTCTGCCATGTAGATTGTGGTGTAACTAACAAGATTTCACTGAATGATAGCTATTTCATATATCTGGAGTCACTGCTATCTTAGTATGCCACATTTTTTAAGTAGCTTGCCCATTGCTGGTTGTAAATGCTGTGATATTGTATTGCTTTGTGTATTGAGTGCAGTTTGTTGTAAGTGTTTTATGTGTAGTGAGCTGTGAGTGCTGTGATATTTTTGTGTGTTTGAAGTGTAGTGGATTGTATGTGTTTTATGTGTTGTATGTATCTTGCTACACTGTATTTTGGATACTGCATGTTTAGTCTACCGTAAGTGCTCTGATATCTTACTGTGTTTTGTTGTAAATGCAATGGGTAAGAGATGTTCTTTATGTAGGGTGTTGCTAGTAATGTAATCTCTCAAGTTATTAATAACTGTACTCCACAACATTCCTTTGGTGAATTTCTTAGTTATCATCAGTGAGTGCTGTCACTGCTTCGATGAAGCTGATTTCATGTCTTCTGACACTCTCCTCAGGCAGATGGAGATGGGGAAGAGAGCTTGGTAATGCATGGCAGAAGAACAGGTCAAACAAACCTCTTTAATCAATGAACATGTCCAGCAGAAATTAATGGGGTCTTGTGAATGAAATTCAATGTAAATTTAAAGTGACTATGGGGCATGTGACTGGCCCTAAATGAAAGCTGTTCACTCTGCTGAAAAGACAGATCACTTGTCTTTGTTGGCGTAATTAATTGAGTGGCTGACAGCTGCGCGGTCCTAGAAAGGTGTTGTCCGACAAGGCTCTGGAAAAAAAAAGAAACAAAAAAAACCCACCACGGCGTGGCTGTAAGATTTCCGTCATTAAGCCAACCATCATGGCTTACACGCAACACTGGGAAAGCTAACTGCTCAGAGAGGAGGCAGTTTTACCCAGCCATTTAAACGTTCAACAGCAGTGTCTGCTCACAAATATTCAGTTCTCATAAAATTACCATTAATGAGCATTATCATAATGTGATGGTAATAGGAAGATGGTAAGGGGGTCAGCTCTCAAAAGCAAAAACCAGGACAGCACCTCACCATGCACTCCACCTATTAGCAGGGCATCCAATCAACAAGTTTAGGTAAGTACTGCTCAAGTATTCCGTCACACACACACACACACACGCGCGCGCGCACAAAAGAACACACACACACACACACACGGTGATATATTTTTAGAGGGATAATACAAGAGATGAATCAGGCATTACATAGTACTTCTAAATCTCCACAAACCCTCAGGGGAAAAAATATATGTGATGTCATCTACAAGTGAAAGACAAAAATAGGGCCAACACAGTGAGGTTTACTTGCCCCCTGTCATTGTAGGCTAACAAGGCCATAGTCGTCCAGTAATGTGAATGGGAAGGAATCCTTCATCTCAATGACTGATGAGTGGCATTACAGATGACAGACAGCTTAATCATCGAAACTAACGTCTCAATTAAACTTCACTTACTCGGGGCAAATTCAATTTGCCCTCACCGAGCTCGACCACGTTGGTGTTCACTCGTGCCGTAGAGCAGACGGACATCGTTTTGCAGCAATTAGATGAGAAAATGAGATAAATGACAAAATAATTAAAGAGATCGTCTTCCGTGATGAGATTAATGCAGCACAATAGCAGGAGGGGCTGGAGAGCACATTTGTTTCTGACAGCGCTGAATGCATTTCCATTAATGGAATGCCATTATTCCTCCAATTGTTTATCACGGACGCACAAGCATGTCAAAAAAATTCAGTGCACGTAATAGTGATAAAATGCCCATTGCTGACAGGTGGTTCCAGAACTGTTCTCTGTCTCTGTGAATTGCTGTCAGGGATTACGCCAGAGGGGTCTGATGGGGTGATATCGGTGATGATGGGACATATAACTGCTCATTTGACCACCTGTGTCCCATTACCTTCACTAGAACCCCCCCCCCCGCAGTTATTAACTTTACTTGATTACTTATGTCATTGCACAGGTTTGATGCCTCTCAATGCTTGGCTTCAGTTCATTTTGCAAGTTGCCAAATGAGCAAATATTTGGCAATAGCCACTAAACGCTTTATTAGGTAAAGTACATCATGAAGTGCTCCAAAACAGATGGAAAGAAAGCCTGTAATGTTTAGTTTCCGAAATTATGCTTTCCATGATACTGAGAGGGAAAATAAGAAAGACTACACAGATCTTTTCTCTTTTCCAAGACATTTTCTTAAATACTGTATAATATGCAGTAAAACTGACATCCACTGTACTGTATTCGGTGTTGTTAATTCCTCTTTCCACTCCAGTTCACCCTAAGCCTGAAACCGACAGGAGGGAAACTGATGTCCTTTTTGGTGTCTTTGTGCAGGGAAGCTGATGCGAGCTTAATAGCAAATATCAATGAAGTCCACACTTTAGGCATACAAAGTGGGAGTCACCTATGCAGGACATATACAGAAAAAGAGTAAGACAAAGAGGGTCTTGTTTGGTCTCTTTCAGTAGCGTTTTGAGATCTGGATTATCTCATTAATGTGACCTTTGATAAAAGCACCACAAAAAAAAAAAAAAACCCTCTACCTGACTCATTTTTTTTTCTTTGGCACGAGGACTGACGAAATACTAAACAAAAACTGAGCAACATCATCTCTGTTCCCAGAGTGATCTTCCTGAGACGGAAACTGTGAACTGACTGTGAACTGCACTTTTGGTCTGATCCCTCCAGTCTCCCCAAGACACAGCTCTGAAGCCAGGACTCAGGACTAGAGCTCACTGAGAGAGTAAATGAGTTCTCACAGGGTTTTTGAAATATGATAATGAAGGTCTGATGTTTAAAAGAGTCTGACAAAGGCAAGCATTCTGGGCTGTGTAACACATTACTTTTAATTAGAAGTTTGTATGAATGACAAACTACCAGACACACAGGTTGTAAACAGCTGCTCATTGGAATGATGAACAGTTTTTTTTTGGTCTGATGCACATTCAGCAGGGAATCAGTATTCCATCCAGCTGCCACTCAACTCAGTCTAAATATTTAAATTGAAACAAATGATGCCATAATATTTAATAAGCCATAGACGGATGAGGTAAGGGTAGCATTGTTCAGGGCGTCACACATGCTAAATCAGTAAAGCCATTCTGATGGAACTAGTGAACATGAAATGACACCAGTAAACATGAAATGAGAAGTTGCAACATCTAACAAACAGTTATAGTACTGTTCTTTTTAGCTAAATATTTACACTCTCGAAATTATCGGATAATCCGCTTTCCTCGTTAGCGTCTGAGCATTTACACTACAGTACTGGGTTGCTACCGTATTAAGGTGTTAATTTGCTGATAAACTGTTATGGTTGAAGTATTCCTGACTGGTCTGACCAGGGGTTTATTTGCTTGATCCTGAAGTAGAAGCTTCCAGTCAGAGAGAAAGCAGATGGCAGGCTTGATTGACAGAGGAATGAGTTTGACGGATGATTCCACAAACAGGACTCCCCTAACGACTTCCTCATTTTCCTTATTAAGGAATTAAATATTTAGAGAGCCTATAAACAAACAAATCAGCTATTATGAGTCATTGCCGCAGCTGTCTGACTCCAAGACACTTTGAGGATTACTGCAGCTTTAATGTCCAAATAGGAAGGTGGAACCTGGCTTTGTTTGTTTGTTTTTTTATGTTTTGGTTTGGTTTGTTTTTCACACGTGTCTCTGTGTAGATTTTTCCCTCCAATTAATTGGAAATGTAAATAAGGCAATATATTTGCATAGGTTGGTAACACTGGCTGGTTCTCAGGAAGGCAGAATAATTCTGAAAGAAAGTTACAAAATACTCAAAACACTGCCTGGCAATTGATAAATCCCTCAAAGTGTTACTTTCAGCAATTATTGCGATATTTTCTTTCTTTACTTTTATTTAGTAAAGTGCCTAAATCCAAATAAAATTTTAGGAATGGCAACTGGATCAGCTAAAATTTGGCCAGCCAGAATTTAGTATTATTCCAAGTTGAATCTTCAGTGAAATCCATCAAAGACGCACAGACAAAAACATGAAGAAGGTTCTAGGAGGAGAAGAGGCACAATAGGCAACATGAAGAGCATCTATACTTTACAAGCATCGTATCACATTCCTTTTAGATTATGTACAGAATGGTAAATGAATTGTCATTCCTGCACTACAGGACTCCCCTACAAGTGTCAGAACTGAAAACAATTCACACACTCTTCTCCCTCTACCACACTTGGCTTTCCGTCTCCTCACGCTAAACACACAGAGGCTGGTGTCAAGAGCTGGCCATCGAATGAAATGGTGACTCAGAAGAGAAATCTCACAAAAGGTGCAATTTTAAGACTTCTGAGAAAACACAGATAAAGGTGTACTCTACGAAATTTCTGCTCGTGCCCTCCACTTAGTTGTCATCTTTTGCCTCTTGAACACCCCTCCGCTGGCATCCATTTTGCACTCAGATAAAGGGTAAAGACCCATTAGAGCTGAGGCAAGTGGGCAGTAACACAGAAAAGGCAGAAAAACAACATAGCCAGGGTTTTGTTTAGATCTTTTTGATATGGAAATGCTCTGAATCAAACATATGAGGGACCAAAAAAAAAAAAATGTTCCATTAAGTGGGTTGAATATGCCCGCTGCCAACCGCAGGAGCTATCATATGAATAAAAAGCCATTTCAGGACATTTGTGAGGCATTTTTGTCCATTTGCTGCAATGGGACATGGCAATGTTAATGGCCTTTGGAGAAGAATAGACAAATGGCTACTACTCTGCGCAGAAATAATGCTTAACAGTGCAACAAACGCTAATCAAATATTTATAATTCTGTCTAACCAGCAGTAACCCAAATGCATTGCTCACATCCCCCGCAAACTACTGAATGAAGCCATCGTAGCATAAGACAAGATTCTTGCCTGAAGGATTCTCCAAAGTAGAGATATGACCAGTGGTCAGTCATAGACATCACTCTTGAAAATGACATGGCGATGAATCTCTGTGAATCACAACAGCTGATTCTCCTCATACATTTTTCCATCACTACACATCCACCACTGTAGATGATATGAATGTCTCTGCGGAGGAGAAACAGCCATTGATTGGTCTCTTTTGATTTCTTCGAAATATGGTTACAGTTGAGTCCTTTGATTGCTCAGCAGTTGTGTGACTTTTATCAGTTTTGTGGGAGAGCTGAAGTACAGAGGGTACAGCCTGGCTCCATGCTGTTGATTTGGTAGGGACACCAGTAATGTGACACTAGTCAGGCATAAAAGGGCACAAATGTAATTCAGCTTGTTGTGATTCAGTGTTAGTACACAAGCTCCTGCAGATACTGATTGGATTGCTCACTATCCAAACAGCAGGTCGTGCACACCTAACTAATTTCAACATACATAGAGCATATGGCCATATCGCATTGTTGAAAGCTAACAAAGGTGTTTCATATAACTCAATTGATCATGACCTCTATCAAGTGTTTTTTGTTGATTTTATTATTATTTATTATTTTTAATTTATTTATATATTTAGTATGTATTGAATGTCATGATTCAGTCCAGTCATAGCTGGTTATTTCATTCTGTTCTTTCGAAAAGGACACACAATTAAAGACCCAGTGCAGAAACTACTCCAAAATAAAGTTAAACAAAATTGTTTTGTGGCTCTAACAAACCATTATGAACTTTGAACTTTATATTGGTAAACATGAAATATGAATTAGTAAGCATTATAACTTTTTTTTCTTTTTTTTCGGCACATGCCACAAGGTCTTGGGCCTCATAGATCTCTGGATTGATGGACAAGACATGAATTAATCTCGGTAATCAATTACTGATCCATTGCTTGAAAAAAAAGCAAGTTTATAAACTGGAATGTGACTTTGGGTTCTTACTAGTTGCGGTTTAATAAATTGCAATTAAACATCAACATCAGCTCCTAATTTGATCTCTGGCAAGTGTCTCCAGGGACTGTCTCATGTCTCTTTCTGAGAAAACCATCTTCCCCTCAAACTGCCTTCAGGACTGTGGAGCAGAGATCAATACAGACACAAAGGCTTGCTTTCCTGCCCTTATTTGATGTGATTAATGGCAGAATAGGCTGAAAGACAGCAGGCGCTCTAGGGTCACACAATGCCTGAAATATACACCCTTAAGACAAAATCCTGAAAGCTTTTTTTTTTTTTGTATTTGAATTGTAACGAATTCAATAGTGCTGCCTTTTAAAACTGTGAACAGTAAAACTTCAGTCCAGCTCTTTGCTGCATGTCTCTTACAGATGCATTTGATTCTATTTTTTGAGCATTACTTAAATAGAGCTTTATAATGCGGTGGAAAAGAACTGGGGGCAAGTCAAGTTTGATGTCAATATAAAACTTAATAATGGAAAAACACTGCATGAGCTTCTGTTACGCAGCATCATGAGGGAATGACACTGGTAGCCTGGCTTTTCACTTTTGCCTGTCCTGTCTTCAGTACATCTCGGTCCCTCTAGAGCCTCTCCATCATCCACTCTCAGAGATCAGAACATCCAGCACCATAATAAGTAACTCTTCAGTGAATTGTGTGGCTATGAGCAGTCTTTCCACATACACTCTTGCTCAAGTGGTACCGAGTACTAAACAGTAATTATTACACAACAGTCCTTAACTTAACCCCATGAACTGCTCCTACCAAATGAACACTTTGTCAAGGACAACTTTTAGTAACGATTAACATTGGCAGCACTTTACCATACAATATAGGGCCCCAGTGCATTACATTTTGAATTCAGTTAATCAGCTAATAATCCATGAACCAATCTTTGTAAGCTCCCATCTCCTGCCTGGAACTGATGTTCTCATTTGAGACAATTGCCTTCAAATACATAAAAAATCGAAACCTTGATATACTTTATATCATAGTTGGTTTTGTATTACCACATAGATTGACCTCTATGAATGAGTGACCACCACTGGCAAAACTCTCTCATATCTGTTTCTGCTTTCATCAGCACTGCACACATCCACTTTTATCTTGTTTTGAAAATGAAAGATCCCAGAGGGAACTCCAGCCCAGAATCAAGAGCAGGACCTGAGTGAAAGCATTTTCTCTACAGCGGCAAACAGTGACCTGCAGGCCAGTTGTGACGGCCATGCTCTGGTATATGAGAGCTTGTATTTGCTCCTACCCCCAGGGTGAATGTATTATTGCAATGTTATTAGTGTTAGTGCCCCTCAGTATCGCGCCTATAGTGGTGCGTGCAATTGTGTGTTCCCTCGTCCAGCTTCTCCTCTTTCCCATCTGCAGTCCAAATGAACCACAAGCAGAGCAACACGCAGATACATGGGTGGAAAGACAGCAGCGTTACTCCGGAGAGAAGTCTACTTGACAATGACCGAGAGAGCAAAGGGGCAGCTACACAGATGAAACTAAGGTAATATATAAACATTTCATTTTACAGTCTCTCTCCAAGAGGTACACTGCATACAGAACAAGCAAATTGTACAGCTTTCAAAGGAGACGCTGCAAACAGTGCATCTGCAGAACTCAGACACTGATACCTTTAAATGTTTTTACTCTATGAAAATTCCAGTGACTCCACTTCTAAATACTATTCAAATAAAACTTCATAAGAGCTCAAACTGGCAAATTTTGTATTTTTTATGTCTCATTCAAAAAAATATAATTAGACTGATGTAATTTTATACAAACTCAAACTCTATTATCCCCTGTCGAAGTTACATAGGGCTCAGCACTGTCAGTAAGACTAAATCACACGAGTGTGTGGTTGTGGTTGACTTCAACTGTGGACACACAGCACACATGACAGACACACACACATACACACACAGGTATAAGGTATATATAAGATATACCTTACTTTATATTATATATTCATGTATATATGTGTATGTGTATGTATATATATATGTGTGTGTGTGTGTGTGTGTGTGTGTGTGTGTATATATATATATATATATATATATATACACACACATACATACACAGAGAGAGAGAGAGAGAGAGAGAGAGAGAGAGAGAGGGAAAGAGAGGAAGCTAGCGAGAGTCAGTTCTTTACCTCTGTTTCTATGTCTCGTATGCACACACACACACACACACATACAGTCAGGAGGGCAGTGAGCAGAAGCGGTGCTGATTCAGCTGTTGGCTCTGTTGCATGATTACAGCCCAGACAGAGACAGGCTATGATAAAAGATGACCATCCACTGCCTCCAAAACTCAATTTCACCATCATCATCAAATCAATTCAACCTCTACCCCCACTGCACATACACGTCCTAATGCATGCCAGGCTTAAAACCCACACACAACCCTGACACAAGCTGACTGTTTTCAAACTCTGTACCTTTATCAGTCAAAACAAGATGCTTCATCAAAGATGGATTGTGACGAGCTGAGTTGGAGTTTTCTCTTTCGATTCTCTTTCTTTCTTTCTTTTCTGCTGCTCCACAGCAGTTTTGTGATCACCCCACACATTTCTAAATCCTGCTTTATTCACCTGACATGTTTCTGGAGGATTAAGCTCAGAGTGAGTGCGTTCCAAAAAGTCCTGAAGAATCGAGGAGGATTTTATTTTCCGCCAGTGGTAGAACATTGTGGCCTGCACAATATGACTCTGGGTAGAGAAGGACCATGTGCATGTATTGCTAAGCAGTGTGGAAGTTATATGTAACAGCCCCCGGCTTGGCACTCTTCTGTTTTGCTTTTGGATACGTGAACGGAACAGTCACGATCCCTTTGATGCCTTTATTATGAGAACATTTGTGTGTCTACATGCGTGCGTGTGTGTGTGTGTGTTTCCATGTGTCTGTGGGCCCAGGAGAGAGAGAGAGAGAGAGAGAGAGAGAGAGAGAGAGGTGTGGAGTGCGTATATGCGTAGTATGAGTGCTTGTATGCATATGTTTTGACTGTGTCAAAATCAATCAGAGCAGCGAGGCATGCCAAGGTGTGTGTGTAGGTATGTGTGTGTGTGTGTGTGTGTACACGCATGTGTTCGAGCCATGAAGCAGTCTGGGGTCTGCCTGACTAGTCTCCTTTACATTCTCCAGATTTGTCTTTTACAGAACTCTTGTGGTGCTGGATCACAGAGCGCAGTGTTTTTGTACAGTGACAGAAAGTGTGTCTTTTCCGTCACGCCATTATGATTCGCACCCTCCTTCTTCTTTAAGAGAAAGACGAGAATAATCAGCGAATGTGGCAGCTTGCTGTTGACAGAGGGATGTGGCTGCACTGAAGCGTTGTGTTCATCTGAGCTCAGATCAGGCGCATTGGGAAAGAAAGAAAGAGAATCAGGGAGTGATGTGCCACAGCGACAGCTCTGTAATTATTCTCATTACATCAAGTCGCTGTGCCAGAACAATAACCATGCTTTCACAAAAACAGCCACAAAATGGCTGCCTGCTTTCTCCCTTTTCTGCAGGAAAAAAAAAAAACAACAGTAAAATGCAAAACAGTGGAAGGAGATAAGAGATGGAGGAAGATGCAGTCTTCCATAAGGAGTGCCCCTCTGTCCTCTCAGCCATACGTATACGTGTACGACACACACACAGACACACACACGCACGCGCATGTGCACACACACACACACACACGCACACGCACGCACGCACGCACACACATACTCCTCCATACACACACATATAATAAATGCACATGTTTTTACCAAAAAACAAGGATCTCTGTGTTCTGTTTCTCTGCTGAGCATCAACACATACAGAAAGGCTGTTTATCAGATCTGGGTCATTACTGTATTTTAAGGCTTTGAATAGATTCAGTGTAAGTGTTACTACGCCTAATCATATCTTGATGTTGTGGGGTAGGAGCAAGAGCTTTCTCTCTCTCTCTCTGTCTCTCTCTCTCTCACACACACTCCCACGCACAAACAAACACACACACATACGCGCGCACACACACACACACTTCCATCACTATTTACTCACAATCTTTATACCTTACTGTTTCAGAAAGCCATCTCCAAGCTGAAAATGAACAATGTGTTTTTATCTGGGAACAAAAGGGCAACCTGAAGTCACAGGCAATCAGCACAGATACAGTACATTCTTTATGAATGACCAATCAGCTGTCAGCATGATGGACTGTCCCTCCCCTGAGCTGCTGGAGGACTCATCCAATGACTCACCAAAGTTCAGAACAAATTGGGAAAGTCAGACATGTCATGGCTTCCACCAACTCTCTCTCTCTCTTTCTCTCAGTTCCAGAGATCAGCTACATTCAAAATTCTCATGTTTAAAAGAGACTGAATGTTTTGAACACAAATGTCACTTACCAGTGCATTTCTTGGGGCTGCCAGGACGTTTACCATGCATCCCTAGCTTGCATCCAAAGTTCTCTTCCCAGAATTCTGCAAACCAAACATTCCTCCTGTTGTTGGACAGAGATCGGCTTCGGAAGTATCGGTCAAAAGCTGAAATTGTGAAATTGACAAACAGTAACACATTTACGACACTGAATAAACTTCAGTCTTTAGTCCTGTTTGTCATAATGTGTTCAGTAGATAGCAGCCACCAGTCCAAAAATCATTGCTACACTGACTATGCATAGAATGCATCTTAGTCTATGCGTAGCATAACTATTCATAGTTCCTCTACAGTTTTAATCTGTCAGATGCCAGGCATGGAGTGAACACTTATAACGATATAAAATCAGTCATATTTACAAATGACATTCAAATATCTTGCTTAATTAATTATTGACTGAATATTGATATTGATTATTACCGATATGTTTATTTATATAGTTTGATTAAAATGCTTATTATTATAAAATCATTGTATTGCATTTACTACTAATACACCCGTGTGATGTTGCATTTGTATAGTTCCTATCCAGTTCCAGTGTGGAGGATTAAAGGTAATGAAAAATAAAGTAGAGGTATGTTACCTTCCACGGATGCTCTCTTTGGCAGGATGGTAACTGCCCCCTCTGCCACTCGCTCCTGTTGGATCACGGGGGCTATCTTTGAGCCCCAGCTGTCAGACCCCACCCATAGGAAGTGGCCTGTTTGATTGTTGCGTTTGGCTGCATCCAGAATGCGTCTATAAAACAGATATTGAGGGCAACAGCGGTATAAACTTCACATACAGTTAAATGAATTGAATTCGGTTATTCTGAAGGAAACCCTTGACTCCACAAAACATGCCAAACCATTCAGAACATGTGACAGATTCATCTTTGTACTGTGACCTTGTGGTGCAGTTTCTTTGGCTGAAGTGGCTTCAGGTGAAATAAAGGTGGATAACAGAGATAGTGCTGCTGGGAAGGACATTATACACAGAATCTGTCATTTAAGTTCCAATTGAATAGAATGATCACGATATATGTTTGTGTCCTTCACACAAACATGCACATCAGAGCACCAACAGAACTGTGATGAAAGCAGAAAAAAAAAAAAAAAAACGATGACAACTGCGAGAGTTCAGCTTTCTCCCCCGTTTTGAGCAGTTCTGGAGAGAGTTCCAGAGATCACGGTGTAATAAGCTTAGAGAAGGGGAACATCCCAGGCTCAGCTCTCAGGAGTGTGGGAATATGAATTTCAATCCTGCCCTGCAGATACCAGGAGTTTTCAGGGGTGGAGCATTATGGGAAAATGAGTCCTTTCCATCCCCAGGGTTCAGCATAATTCGAGAAATGCCTGAATCCACTGACATTTATATTTCTGCTCCTCCTCTATGCCCAAATGGAAAGGCATTACACCTTCTGTTAGACAATATTTCAAAACTATATTCAATCTGTGTTCATACATTCATAATATAGCTCAGTAGTAATTCTACCACACTATAACTGAACAAACTTTTACTGGCAGAATTGAATTGCACATCTGTGCTGTGTCAGGAGTGTGTGTAAGTGTGAGACTTACACACACACACACACACACACACCTTATGTCATCCTCATTCGCGAACATGATGATGGCACGAGCGTTTGGTGTCTCCAGCAGCCGCTGAATGATTTTATCAAATTCTCCAGGTCTGGGCTCTCGGGGGATCTTCAGAGACTGGGCTATACATACACCACCTAAGAGAGGTCGGTGAAAGATGTGAGGAGACGGAGAGGAGGAGTGAGAGAAAGGGATAACATTGTGGGAGTTTATGAGAGCATTGTGATAAAGAAGAGGAAGAGGGAGAAAGAGGTGTACAAATTGAGAGAATAATTGTGAGAGTAAAGAGAGAGAGAGAGTAAGAGAAAGAGAGAGAGAGCATGATGGATGAAGAGAGAGGATGTGGGAAGGTCAGGACACGATGGAAACAGACAGAGAAGGAGAGAAACAGCATTAGAATCTGATTCCAGTGTAATGAGAACAGAAGAGGAATACAGAACAGAGGCCGAGCAGAAAGAGGAACAACAAAGAGATTCACCTAAATCCTCAGTGGAGTGAGGAAAAAAAAACAACAACATTTAAATTCAAATGATATCTGATAGTGTCACCTTGCTTGAGGATTTACAAGGTGGCATCAAACTCAGATCATATTATTTAGTCATACGAACTCAATCCAAACTAAATTTAGCTGTCTGCTTTTAGGTCTACAACAGAAAATCCTCATGTACATACAGAAAGCAAACACTCCGTGCAAACCCATACAGTCGCGCAAACGAAAAAAGATAACCAACACACACACACACACACACACACACACACACACACACACACACACACACAGAGGATATGTATTCCCCTCCCCCCACACACCCATATAAGAGTGGAGGTACAAGATGTTTCTTGCAGTCTGCAGGAGAACATTGTTTTAAACTGTGCAATCAGACAAACACAAACACTCCAAACAAGCATCAGATCATTCTCTCTTCTCACTCTCTTTCCCTTTTTCACATACACCCACCTAGACACACACATCCCCCCCCCACACACACACACACACACACATACATATATATATGTACACCTTCAAGAGAACACACAGCTTTTGAAATTTCCCCAGACATCTTTCTTCATTCTTCTGTCGGGGACATTGTGTAAAACATGACATTCCTCCATGTATAATGGGAACTGTAATGATCTTCCATCATTTCCCAGCCACTCTATTACCACATTAACCCTGTATTCCTTCCCTAAACACTCATCTCTTGTTCAGTTCAATTTCTCATTGTCACCGTCCATTTAATGAACAGCTGTGGTTAGCTGCTCTGCCTTTTTACATGTTCCCCTCTCCATCAAGGGATCCATCTCACCACATTACCATCAAAAGACAACTGCTGATTATTCTAAATGGACAATCTTTCAGAGAAAATCACCAATCCACTCAGGGAGTCTTCCCTCATCTGGGTAAATGTATTCCCTCGTATGCACTGTCAGCATTGTGAAACTGGTTTGTGCTTTTGTTGTGTTCACACATGCTTTCGCAGGATCCTCTGCGTGTAACTGTGTTTCACACAGGCTGAGTGAAAATGTAACCCAGCTAAATACAGCAGGTGAAAGCAATTCAGTTTTGCACAGAACAACTTCAAACCTCACTCAAGGAGACATGTGTAACTGTTTCTCCAGTTTAAGTTTTCTTCTCAGATCAGTGGGTTGACAGCTGAGATCCGCTGACCAGTTCTCAGCTTTCACTGGTAAGTGATTAAAAGTAACATTTACTGAACAAATGAACTAAACTAAACTGCACAAAACATGACATTAATGAGTAAATAAAGAAATACACATTGGACTGCTTGAATGCTGCGGGCTTTAAATACATTTTAAATACATTTCTCTCATTTCTCTTTTCTCCTCCATCCACCTGCACAGTCAGCACACATCTAAAGAGTTTTGCCTGCAAAAAGTCCACAGACAAATGGCTTGCAAAGCACACCATTTTCCTGAGCCACATTCCCGTTAACTCTGCCAGGCTGACAATGCGTGTTCTTTCAAGGTGTGAAAGGTGAGTACAGTGACAGAGAACAAAAGACCCAAACGTGAGTCAGTTTTAACATTCACATTTTCTCAGGTTATTTGAAACGCAGAGTACGTACAAATCTAAAAGATAAAGATATGGAAGTCAAGGAGGGAGGAGAATTTAGCTGTTATGGGGCATTTAATATTTTTAGTGTAAAAATGAACTGTTATCGGGTATCGGCTTGGCACGTGTAGCGTTCATGCAGTAGACATAAGGCTGAAGACTTTTAACATGACTGGTCATGGGTTAGTGCCCTCATGTTTGAGAGGAGGACCTCATTTAGTGTCTAGAGAACTGTGGTTGGCTATGACAACCTGAGAAGAGAGGCTTAAGCTGTCACAAATTCTCAGACAGGTGACAAACTCTCAGGAGGTGTGGTGTAGTGTGTCAACGTATGCCAACAACTCATCTCTCCCTCAAACAGTCTTCAAGGATTGAGTAAACACTTACTTATTCTCTTACATTCCCAGTTTTGGTATTTTATTTTGGACCCGTGGAAGTTATGAGTTGAATATTGTTTTGTAACTGGTACTTGAAAGCACAAATAATCTTCAGAATAAGAGGTAATGGCACGCACGAGCATCCACCGATATATGAAAGAAAACCCCCGTTCAACACTCAACTTCTGGGTCTCAAAAGAAGCCACACAAATGAGGGAGTGAAAAATCTCTTCTCATCTCACTAGTCTCTCTTCTTTTTCTTCTGCTTTCCCTTTAACTTTTACTTAATACAAACTCAGGGTTGTGTGTGTGTGTGTGTGTGTGTGTGTGTGCGCAAGAGAGAGAGATACAGAGAGATAGAGAAGGAGAGAGACAGTAGTCTACTGTCAAGCAGACAGCCTAATTCACCTCAGGTAAAACCAATCTTCACTTGCGCTCTGTCCCAGCTCAGGAAAACAAGAGTCAGCTTGATACAAGAATGAGAGTGAAGACATCAATGGTCCGTTAGGGTAACAAAAAACTCAAACAATTCTACCACAGTTGTTTCTCTTCATAAAGAAATATGGCATTATTGTATTTGCCCAATATGCCCTTGATTGCTCCTTCACTATTATCTCATATAAAGTAAACAAATAAATAAATAAACAGCTCTGTGAAGAGTTCACAGTGCTATATTCCCCACACTGAGGCTTTTATAACACTGGAGCTAAATAGTGAACCATTCTTCACAGACTTCCTGTCCACTATAAAGCTTTATACATACAGCGCTTTGTTTTGTCATGTATTGGTCAGTGCCATTTAAATTGACTAAAATAATTCACCAGCTCAATAGCAGTGTATCACTCAGTACCCATAGAGCTGTACTGTAATACAGGAAGAGATTTAATACAGTAATACACCCCCCACCACCCCACCACCCAAAACACAACAGATCAAACACTTGTCCCATTATCCACGTTGTGAAACAGTACTTATTAAAACTCTGATATGAAAGAAAGGCCTCTTAACATCAGTGACATTAATACGCATGACGATGTCTTACTGACCAGAATGGTTATGCTTCCCTTATGTCTCTAAGCTATTATTAAATATAGTATTTAATCATTTAGATATTTATTTCTATGAGACCCAGCAAAATTAAACAAAACATTAAGCAGTGTCACCTTGTACTTTCAAAAGTCTGTTTGTTTCCAGTGAAGATAAAAGTGCTATAGAGCACAAATGGATTTAGCTCAGTCTTTGTGCCAAAGTGACCTTCCCAGGCTTTGCACCGGCAATCTCAAGTTTAGTGGTCTATAACCATCATTTCAGACAAATCTTGACTCTCTTCTTTCATAACAGCAATACAGCAAGCTACACACAGAGAGCTGGATTGCGGTCCTATTAACAGCAACTGCAGCATCTTCATTTCAACAAGCTTGCTTAATTTCAAATTAGATTAAGTGCAGCATAATTAAGAGACAAATTCCACATGGCACGGTGCACAGTAATTAAACTGGAAAATGACTGTGCCTTGTTTAGGGGTGGGTGCTGCAAAGCACTTTGGCTCATTCACTGACTCTTTTTTTTTTTTTTTTTTTTTTTCAGAATTATTTAATTATCGAGCTTTATTTGTGGAATACATTACCCAACAAAAAGCTATTGTGTCATCTGAGAATGAAACGTCCAGGGCCAGTGTAACAGCTGTAGTAGTGTAACAGTGAGTAGTGAAGGCTTGTGGGAAAAACCAAATACAGAGAGGGAAAAAATGTACTAGTGTTGAGAACCGGCCAGAAAATCTTATGGGGGGGTATGCAGTGTTCCCACCAAAGAACACGGAACCTTCACATTACGTTCTCAACGAGTTAAGCGTCGATACACGCAAGGTTAAAAACTAAGTCTCCTCAGTGACATCAGTGTGGGAGGTTCATGCGTATGTGACAAACAAACAATGAAAGACTGTAATTATTTTGGAAGGATCACAATGTACTGAGCTAAAAGCTGTTTCCTCAGCCAGCGGGACGTCTCATTTGTAGTCTTTGACTCTGCCCTGCTTGACTGACTGAGTCTCACGCCACTACAGCGCATCTCACTGACTCAAGCCAAAAAAACCCCCCCAAAAAAACATCATTAACATCATTAGGCATAAGTGCTATGCAGTTCGGAGAACAAACGCTTGAGGATGTGTAAGTTTTAAAAGCCACTTTATTAAGTAAATGTGTAAGTTTAGTAAGAGTGTCAAATATGAGGCCAGAGAGTGAGAGGGATGGACAAACGTGAGATACACGAAACAGACACTCACTGAGTGGCCTGGGTGACCAAAGCTCCGGCTACATCGCTTACCCAGAGCCACCGTACTGCCAATAAATGATCAATAAATTCTCTTATAGCTCTGATGGACAGAAACGTATCAAATCAGCATTTTAATGCTTCACATTATAAATGCTGGTACATCCTTTGCATTGTTCACCATGTTATCGGACAATAATCCTCTTCTTCCTATTTTTGTGCGCCACTTCAAACTACTGAATTGGCATATGAGACAAACAGGAGAAATTACTCACAAACTGCTCTCAGCATAATATCATAAAATTAAGCAGATCACTATTTTGTTCTGTAGAATGCAAGGAAGGAGGAACAGTGAATGCTTTCCACGGTTAAAGTGTCTTTCCTTTGTTTATTGTTTTGTTTGTTTGTTTGTTGCACTATTTCCAAACTTCTGGCAGAGGCAAACCCACACTTCTGCCAGACAGATCCTGCAAGAATCTTTTACACCTTTTTTTTCCCCCTCACTCATACACAACCACCGACCGCCAACGCGCTAAAGCACGTTAGCCGCAGCGGGCGCATGGGCTTAGTGTTTCAGAGCGGAAAACACGAAGGCTATTCATCATTGCAGCACGCTTCAGCCTGCAAAGAAACACGCTTACCACACCACGCATTCAGCGCACAAAAACACTGCGCCAAGCATCCGTAAGCAAACACATTCTCACACAATTACAAAAACATGCATGCTCAATCCCTAGAGGGACCATAAATATGGATGCCTGCTCTGTTTTGATTCCTTCTCCATCTCTGTGTGTTTGTGTTCTGTCTGAACCTCTCTCAGTGACAGCAAAGAGGAGGGAAGAAAGACAGATCATCGTGGGACTGTGCGACAGTAGTTCGACCTGCACTGTTCTGAGATCAGATTTAAAAGGTCTAGCCCCGCACTTGATTACAGAGAAGAAAACAGCCAATCAAAACTCCTGACAGCTGATTCACAGTAAGCATTCTCTGAACATAACCAACACAGAGTTGAAACAGAACAACACTGGTCTTGGATCTGTCCTTCTGTTATACTGAATGAGGCCCCATAGTAGTTTATGTATTGATTTACGATTAAGATTAGGAAAAACCAAGCGAAAAACCTCTCTAGTTAACTGATATGTTCATTTCAGAGGAGGTAAATGCAGTATCTAGTTGATCTAGTTGCCATCTGTATTACTCACTATATCTCACTCACTGATTCTGTGTCTGTGAATTATTTGGAGAGCTTAAGAACAGAGCAGAATAAAAAACAAAAATTGCAGTGTATTAGATTGACAATTACCATATGATATAAAATAACTTCATATTTTACAGTCTGCTACAAAAAAAGGTAATACAACCTCTATTGCACTGTATTTGTGTCCGACTCACAAAAAAAAGGACATGAAGCCTGGATCTCCTAGCTGAGCCAATGCCCTGCCCTAGAGCCAAACATTCTCTAGTCTTTACAATCTGATCTGCTGTCTTAGGTTTAACCCCATTCTGATCATAGGCACAAAACTGGTCCCGGATCAGTGTAATGCCCCCGGTAACCGTTGCAATTCAAGACTCGTCAACAGCACAACATACGATGCTGGCAAAGATGAGCTCAAGAGCGACCGCCAACTTCTCAGAGAAGAAGTTACCAAGTTTTTCTCCTGTAGCTCGTGATGCTGCCTGAGGAGGAGGGCTGTTGTGTGGTGCCTTTGAAGTGGAGCATCACTCTGTGTTTTTTTTTTTTTTTTTCTGCACATCACACAAAGGCGTACCTCAGTATGCTCCTGACTTAAAATCAACCATTCATGCTTAATTGGAAAGATATGTTTGGCCTGACAGAGTAGCTGCTTCCACCACGTAAATTAGTTTTGGCTGATAACAGGCGGGATTGTGTGATAGAATAATTTAGAGGGATGCATCGCTTTATAGAAGCTGGATGGCATCAGAAGCATTCGTTTGTTTCAGCAGCTGTGAGTCAGAATGAGTATGAGAAATATTGCATTTGGAAAAGGGGGTTGAGAAGCTAAAACTATCCCATGTGCTGCTGGCTAGTACCATGTGCTAAGACTCAAAGGTAGTGCAGTGCAATAAATGAACACTATCTCATTGACATCAACTGCTTTAAGTAGGATGACAGGAAAACGGTTATAAAGGTGAGGGTAATGAAATACTACTGACTTATTTGAACTCGTCACCTTGAAGATTATATGTTTCATAGCAAATTGATCAAATCAGTAGAATTTTACATGACACTGTAAAGATGTTTCAGCGATCTGGTGTCCCTGTCGACAGAATTTGGGTTTAAAATTTCTTTATTGTGTTTTGAATATGCACTGCTCTGAACCCTCTGACTGTTGTCAGCAAAGTTCATTTCAAGATCATGATCACGAAGGGAGACAACGTTAGACATTTTGTTGTGGTGACAGCAAAAAGTCATGTCAAGACACAGCTACCGTTATATTACCAACATTTAGACAAACTCAGTGACAAATCTCTTGTACACTGCACAGTGTTCATGGCCTTCTTTCAATGCATCCTCTTCTAAGGTGAACATTAGGCCAAATAGTACAATGGCTATCCCACACTTGATTCCATATTCACAATGATAATGGAAAAGAGGCATGATTCATCTCAGAGTATTTGTGAAACAAGAGGCAAGAGAGGGCAGTTTGTACCTGAATGACACGTTTTGATGGCTTCACAGGAGAAAAAGCACAATTCTTGCACGCTCACCTAGACCTATCAGTGCCAATAACGAAGCGCCCTAAGTATAACAAAACACTCTAATGTTTCTCTACAAATGTTTCAAAGTCATCATGGAAGAGTGAAAATATAGGTTTTTATTGGAGTATTTGATATTTAAACAATGCCGTTCAAGTGTTAGATGTTCGTACACCTTTATGAAAGCGTCAGGCTGTTTCATGATTTTGTGTCGAGTGGTTCTGAATCGTTTGGAGATGAAGAACGTGATGACACCTTCTCCCCACTGTCATCTGGTGTCATCTGAAATGGTGTGATCAGAGAATGATGCTGCCTTTCATTCCTTCCCCCCCCCCCCCACCCCTCCTTTCGTCCTCCTCTCAGAGGCGCACTCTTCTTTCAGAACATGTCGAATGTTGAAAAGACGGGAAAGCAATTCATCTCTATTACACATCCCTAAAGAATGCGTGAGTGGGTGTAGAGCAATTTTCCGGAAGCACGACTTGTTTGCATAGCATCTGAACGATGGAATATGCATGTATTTGGCAAATGCTGAGAGATATGTAATAGGATGGTTAATGTCTTTTTTTTTTCTCTCTTTGTGGAAAGGTAGAGACAGTATAAATCGTGTAACCAGGAGACTTAATACATTAGCTGCTCATGTTGTAGATGAGATGTGCATATGCTGCCAGTTGCTCTTTTTCCCAGCTATTTATGATATTTTCAGCTTTTAGTATAATACCAGAGACCTAAATATTAACAATTTAAAAAGCATTCTGTCTCCTCTTGCTTGTGTTTCCATTTGCATACAAATGACATTACCTGGTGCACAGGACTCACTCTGAAACAGAGGAATGGGGAGGAAAGTGTGGGATTGCAGAGGTACTTTTGATTCATAAGCCCTGCACCAGAGCACTTATCTAATACTGTATGGAAAACAGAAAGGTTGTGCTTCATCACACTGAGCACTGCTGGGAACAGCTAGAGGAAGCTGTCTTGTGTGGAATGAGAAACAGGAATAGTTTAGCACACACCTGGAAATACACAGAGACACACAGTGACATGGCTGACTAGCCAGGAAACCAAGCAGTAAAGTGTGTAATGTGCAAAAGAGGCTATGTGTAGGAAATGTTTGATAAAGCATATATTTTTTTTATATTTAGACTTAGTGGGTATGTGCATAGATAACACACACACACACACGCACACACACACGCACACACACACACACACACACTCTCCTCACCGTACAAATAAAGGTGTCCTTAACGCTAATATATTTACAACATATTCGCATTTAGAAAAATGTGAAAATGGTCTTCAAATGATTTTTTAAATTTTTATGTTTGCTTACTATTTTCACCTTTTGTTAGGTGTATGCAAAAAGCTCTGCAAATGACCATCAAATAACTGAGTAATACATTCACAGACTGAGAAACCAGACCTTCCTTAAAGGTAAGTATATAAATGGTTTTGAAGCTTTGTTGAAGTCATCTTTAGATTTGAGGCTGCAAGAAGCTTTTTTTAATGAATTTAATAACAAATAATCCTTAACACGAGCAAAGCAGAAAGATGATCAATAATTTCACACGAAAGAATCATTTGTGTAATTTTAGGCGTGATTTTGTAACATTCAACACCTGATTGATGATTAAATATTATTTTATGACTAATTGATAAGTCATTATCATGTGTTATCTAAAACATTTGAATGAATAACAATGTTAAATACTGTGGCAACATTACTATATGCTATTAATAATGATTTCAGTCTTAACCTTTTCACACACAAATACTAAAAATGAATGAAGGTCAATATATTTTCACAGTGATGTCAGAATTTCATTCTAGAATTCTGGTTGTGCCTTTACACTGAAACCCATATTTTAAATAATATATTTTTTAAACCATTCACATATTATCCTATACACCTTCACTAAGCATTCTTATAAATGAAGCTAACAGCATGGCATGTGTCACAGAGCCTCAGTAAAATGTGTGTTTCGCTCCTTTGTCAACACATTAGCATCCAATGACATTGGTTTGCATAATTTGTGTTCAACTAATAATGCTTCCAGTGTTTAAAACAATGTGTCAGTGTATCATCCATCCATCAGTGTCCACCTTGATGCTTATTGTTAGTGCAGGTTTCCTTCCATTATGTGTAGGATGATGATGTGTATCAGACAACGCTCCTGGCTGTTACTGTACCCCCTCCTGCCCCCTGCTATACCTACACCATATCTGACTCTGTGACATAGTCCCATGAATGTCAGTAAAGAAGTCAGCACATTAAAACTGACTCATGTTTCCATTTGATCCTTCATAGCTTGTTAACTGATACAGTGTCAGTGACACAATAGATACTATCTCCATTTGAAATAAACGCTGGATTACTTTGCACCAAACATCTCTTGTAATGGCCAATCACACACACACACACACAAACACACACACATAAAAAAAAGCATGAAATGAAAGAGGCTTTTCTGCCTTTGTAGAGATTCCTCCTAACTAAGCGAGCTTCCTAGCACATATTCCATAGACCATATGATTTGTCAAGGGTAAGAGTTCAGGGCATGAATTACAACCATCTAACTGATGGTGTTACTGAATATTATAACGCCTGGCTATTTGGCGTTTCCAATGGCAGCAATTACCAAAAGCAAAAATAAATGAATAAATAAAAAAATATTGCTGTTGTTGTGTTACATAAAGCTTTATATTCTATGAAAATACACTGCTGTAGTGCCTCTGCACTGAACAGAAAGTTTTCCCTGAACTGTTTGACAAGTTACAAACTCTACTTTGCAACAGTCATTTCAAAGGGCAAAGACATTTAGTCTCACAAAGTTGCTTGCCTTTAGTGTGACTTTTGAAGCTCTGTTGTCTTTGGACTTTAAATATAATAACATTTCAACACTATTTATTTTTGTCAATATTTACACAATCTTTCATCGCTCTGAGGCCCTGAAAGTCTTTTAATATGCAGCACTGCGTCTTGCCGTTGTTCGGCTGTCTGGGCCAGTGGCGCATGACAGTTTTCAGCTACTGGACTCTCACAGGTGCACTGAATGAGGACTGTAATGGAAATGTCATTCTGTCTGTGAGGAAACCAGTACACCTGGTCATTTAGACTGAATATTACGCTGTCTCATTTTAGACAAGAGGTACTAATCTATAATCATATCAGATGATAAAACTATGCACGAGACAGGGGTGTTTGCAGTCCTCTCTTCATTAATCTACATGCTAATCACGTGTTGTATAGGAACTACTGGCAGAGTGTGTTTTTAATCGTATGAAATGTGCTGCCTACTGTATCACATCACTAGAACTATTTCTCACTAACTTACTGCCTAATGTTACATTACCAGCATTATTTTATATGCATTTACTGCATAATGTTACTTCACTAACACTATTTTATACACACTAACTGCCAAACGTTACATCACTAACACTACTTTATACACACTGTCAAATGTTACATCACAAACATTACATTACACACACACACACTCACTGCCTAACATTACACTACCAAGACTATTTCCAGTTCACTGCCTACTGTGTCACTCTTTCATGAATACCGAACACTTTAAGTTCATTGAGCAACAGATGCTAATTCCAGATCAACAGATGCTAATTCTACACATAAATTACAGTTTTCGAAACTGTCTCCACAAACACAAATTATATTCATCCATTGCTGTGACAAGATCATCATGGCTTCACCAGCACCCAGCACATTCTGGGGAATTTAACACTTAACATACGTACTCTGGAGAAACTTGCCTAACATTGTACTACCCTTATTTCTCACACACTTTTTGAAATTTTGTAACTTGATGTCAAGAGTTAAACAGCACAGAGCACCCCTGAGTATTTAAGTCGGCTTGTATACAAACACAATATGACAGTCATTTTTCCTTATCTGGGCCTCTCATGAAATGTTTTTGAAGTGTTATTGTCTTTCTGTGACAGGTCATAATCCTACAGCAGCGTCTGCGTTTTGGGCAAATGAAATAGTCCGTGAGGCACATTCGATTTCCCACTAATTCAACAAAGCAGCCGAGCTGTCAGACATTAATGAATCTGTGCAAGGACTCGTCATGTTGATTAAAACTGTCAGGAATGAAAGAATGATATATACCGTAGTCAGATACAGTAGACTGCTTGGAAAACCATACAGTTAGACATTATCAGATAACAGTGAGGGAGTGCGGACTGTTTTCTTTTCATGCCGTTTGTTGCAATGTCACAGCATACCATATTGCTCTCCACGATCATGGCAAGCAGCTGTCTGTTGTTCACATTGTACATGTATGTCTGCTTCATGCCTGTCACACTACAGCATCTAAATAGAATGTAAAATGCAAAGCTAAAGTGCATTTATCATGTATAGAAGGATAAGGTATTCATGAAAAGGTCTTGTTTTCAACAAATCATTAAAGTCCGTCTGGTGAGTTTTTCGACGTGCTCGTGAAAAGCTTTGCCTTTTGAAATGATTTTTGCCTTGCATGTATCATTTTTGACAGATTCCCCTCACTCCCTTTCTGAAATATCTGCAAACAGTTTCACAGATTTAACAACACAGCCGAGGGCTAAGACGAGAACTGAGAGCAGTGGTAACTGTTCTCTTGAGATGACTGAGCGCACTGCGATGATGAGCCAAGCCTGGATGCGAGCTTGCTAATTAAATGAAACAACAAATATTGATTGAACAGTGAGTTGCCATTAAATGGATATCTAACGTGTCATTATGGCTTGGAGCATCTGCAGTTGTTTTAATTTCATTCATTTGTCAATGCGGCTTGAAGATGGTGCAAAAAAACGTAACGCTTAGCGCAATGAACATTTGCCATGCACAAGGTCATTACTCCCTCTCACGTCAAAACTTGTGAAGTATGTTTGCTTTGTCATTTTCTCATACCTGTTATTACTCAGAAAAAACTCAAAACAATGAAAGCCACAACAAGAAGTCACAACAATAACGTCAATAAAATAAAATGAAATGCAGACTTGAAATTTGAAAGGCTGAAACACAGCTTAAATGTAGAAGTTATAACGTGAGCAAAATGAGGACTGACAAACAATGCAAATGTGCATTAGGAATCTGTTGTTTTTATGATAATAAAGACTTCTGTTGAATTCAGATCATGCGAATATGGAACACCCCGCTGGCATGAGTAGATACAGCAAGATACAAATGAACACTGGACCCTCTCGTTGGGTTCATAAAATCTTCCCTGGGTTTGATTTGTAATGACACAACGTTGGTGTGAAGTGGCATTGATGGATTATGGCTGACAAAGAATGTCGAAGACTAGTGTAGCATCAGATCTTAAGTAGAACCGGGGTGGGCAAATTCAATTTCATTTAGATGAGAAAACTTTATCGACATGTTGCCATGGCATCTTTTACAAGAGCCACAGGGACAACATTGCATAGGGGAAGCCCTCAGTATTTGTGATCACAGAAACACTAAATTTCAAAAATATCTTCACAATTTATGTGCATGATGGATTTCCTCATAACTTCTTAGTATTTCAGGAAATGTGTGGTGGAAATGCCAGAGAGCAGTGTGGAGATGCTATTTATGAGTCCGGTGCTGTTTCTGCTCTTTCTCTCCCAGCTAGCCAGTGATGTATTCTAAGTGATGAGACCACACCTCCTAGCGTGACTATCACTGTCAGGGCCATTGCTGCCTTCACGTGTTGTAGGCCCCACAAGGCCCTGTGGGATATTCCTCCTTTCCCTTTTATGAAAATGCTAATGATACATTTCATCATTGTCTCCATCTCATTTCAGATGCATGTGCCAGGACACAAATATAGCATTTATGAGAGTATAGCTGTAAGAGACAGCTTCATTACAGAGGTACTGGATAAGCAGGTTATGAACTGTAAACAATTTCATCAAACGTGTTTGAAGGCGACCAGTGATGAGGCTCAGTATGCAATTAAGATGACATTTTAGTGCGAAATGGTAAACTTTGCATTCCCATAGGAAAAAGATCTCAAACATACTTTAATTAAGGCCATTGTTGTTTTGGACAAACACCATTAATGCATTTAAAAAATTGTGATGGTGAGGTGAGAACTGAATGCGAACAGAAAGATGGAATCATTCCTTACGATGCCCTCAACTGAGTGTAGCTCTGTCACTTTAAAAAGGTATTCTTTTATGCACATCCATGGATATGACCCTCCACAAAGATGACATTCCTATATAATAAAACTCCCCAAGCTTTAATTACATCTTATCAAGTTATTAAGCTACTTTTCACTGAGCACTGATGGACTGAACCACTCTGCAAATGGATTTGCTAATCTGGCCACTGCCGACCCTTAATCTAAGGCAAACTCCTATCTCACAGTCAGACACACGCTCTGAGGCAAGAGCTCTCCACACCCCTGACTTGCTGGAATTCAATTTAATTCAATGAGAAGCCACAGATCAGATCTTTGGCTTTACATCACTGCTGCTCTGGATCCCAGAGGCAGTCCACAAGACCTCTGGGTCATTTTACAAAGATGCAAGGCACTTGAAAATAAACACAAATGCAGAGTGTGGATAGAGGATAGGAATACATAGAAATAAGATATTCCTCTATGAATAAAATTAGTATAAGGCCAACTCTGGACCTTATTTGGCTGGGGAAAGTGTTTTGGATCCAGGCAATGCCTTAAGGAGCAGGTTTGTGACTCCTTTAAACTACAGTTGCATCATAAAATGCGAGGGAAAAGTTTTGAGAATTCAGAAGTAGTGGCTTGCTCATTCTGATACCTTATTCGAGTCATGATGAGTTCCTCGCCTCCATCAGTTCCTTCCAGTACAGCGGGACACCAATCTGAATAGATCCCTCACTGACGAGGGATGAGAGGTGTCAGAGGAATGCTAAAGGATCTTAAGTGGAGCTTAAAAGCTCTGCTGTCCGTTTACCATCTGCCACATGGGAGGCACTGGGACTTGATTTGACGCATGGCATACTGGCTCCCTTAGGAACCAATGAAAGACGATGAAAATAAATCTGAAGGAAATCAACACACACGCACACACACACGCACACACACACACACACAAACGCATTCCGTTGTACTCCACATCAACAAAACGTTTACTTCATGATTGTGTTTACCATGCATTCATCATGAAGCTTTTCAGAAAGAACTGTGAGTGATTCAAAGAGGACAGCTGCAGACAGTTATCAGTACCTCCTTGCTCATTTAAGACAGTGGTTTGCAAGTCCCTGCCCAACAATTGATTCATTATGGATAAAAACACTAAACTCTCTAAACCCCTGTTTTTCAATCAACTGTTTAATTAAATCATGTCTTTTGATCAAGTCTTTATCATCTCCCTTTAACTAACTTGACACCTTGAGCACCAAACCGTCATCGGTGAAAGTGTGAGTTGAAATGTAAGCCTTTTGCTCTGCAAACAAACTGTCCTGTACCACAGTAATGAGGATGTTCTACGTGAGGACGCTAGCGCCTTTTCCTGTGATTTAGAACAAAATGTTACACCAAACTCTGGTTCCACCACTCTACATAAAAACCATACCAAAACAAAAACACGATAATGAAACAGTGAAGAACTGCTAATTGATGTGGTCTGTCCATTATCATCCAGGCTAATAACACCTGCTGTTTCACTATATGTTAGCATATGCAAAAGCTACGGTTTGAGATTTGGTCTAGCTATTACTATTTAAATCACAGTTACAATAGAAAAGAACTGTTCATGGGATTTTTATAACTAAACTTTAATTAACTAACAGCAAGTGTAAAATACTAAATCTTCATAACCATGACAACAGCAGGTCATCTGTTTTAGCAGAGCTCTGAAATGGGTCAATACTGAAAAGATCAGTAGTTATGACTTTATAGTACATGGATTGAAGACTAGCAGCAGATGTACTATTTTTCATCTTTCCATGTTGAAAACAGAAGTACCATATATATATATATATATATTTGTAATAAAAATCTCCTGAGTATTACAGCATGTTAGTATTTTTTTTTGTCTAACAGTCAGTAAGCCATACTGTTTTGAAACTCTCTTGATATCTAAATATTATTGGTGATGCTGTTCTGCCTCCATTTTTGCTTTTACACGTAAAGTCCTTTTTTCTTTGTTGATTACACATTGTTTAGCATTTTAGCAGGTAAATGATGTGAAAATGTATGTATTCGCCCCAAGTTATTTGCTTTATTTTTTGTCATAGTATTTCTTAGACATTTTTATATTTGTCATAATATTTTTTTAATATATTTTTATATTTGTCATAGTATTTTTATATAACTTTACCATTAATAAGTAACATAATAATACATATGCACGCAAAATGGTATTGCTACTTGTGTGTGAACACAGCAGAATTTTCTTGCATTGAAAATGTTCCTAAATATGTATTTTCTTTGATACTGCTTCTTTGAAAATTCTCTCTCTCGCAAATGTTCTTTGCCTTTAAAAACCTAAAGCAATCATGGCCTATTCAATTTGTTAAATGAATGTTTGAGGCCTGGGAGACTTTTGAGGGAAAAAGGAGATAAGCAGCATTAGGGGCAATGAAAAGAAATCTCTTCATTATTTCCTCCTTAAAGCATAACTGAGCATTGGAATGACCTTTTAAATCCATTTAATGTCTTAATTGAACAAAGAATGACCATTTTTATGTCTTGGTCACATTCAGATACTACACAAACAGTGGAAATTAGTGGTCTTTTTCCAGTGTTGTGAGCTCTTCCTTTGTTAAGTGCTGGCATCTTTTCCTGTACCACAGTAATGAGGATGTTGAGACAGAGTGACATACTCTTTTTAAACTTGCACAGTGCCCAGTTCAGCTGGAAGAAATCTGCAATGCAGTGAACCTATGAAGTGTCACCTCAGGGCGTTAGACAACAAAACCGGCTCGAAACAGCTCAACAAAAAAAAAATTGTAAAACATAAAAAATACTGCTACAAAAGACAAGCTCTGGGTTTACAACCATTGCAAAAACAACTGTGGTATTTACACAAGAAAATCAAGAAAAAAAACCTTCATCATAGCACTGAACATTTCCCACTATTTCAACAGAATTTTAAACAACTCAGTCACTTATGGTACATTTCTGTGCTGTCACCGTTTTCACTGAACGTGTGAAAATGTGCTTCTCCGTTCTCTTATAAATTTTTGTCATATTTTAAAGATATCAAGACGATGTTACTTGCATTACTCCACATTAAAAACACATCTTTATAATGATTTGTACACATATTGCGTATACTGGAAACACACTAGTCTCTGCTATTCTGGAGTATGACTTTCTGAATGTGTGTTGCTAGTGGAATATTACAGGAGTAGAGACTAACCATCATTGGTTACGTCACTTTTTTATGTAATCTTTTGAATAATTTTCCTCTCTTTAATATTCTCAGTTAAAACATGTATCTCAATGGAATGTGTCTCCTTATGCCTGGACTTGGAAATACAGAAAAGGAATCTTGGCTTGGAATTTGAAGGACGAATGACTCAATGGGCCAGATTTGGTCTTGCTTTTTTGCATTTCCTTAAACAGTATCCATAGAGGCATGCAGAAGTGATCAATTAGAACAGAGAGGTATTTTGAAGGAAGGGAGCATGCGTGCAAACAGACACACAAAACACAACACATTAATTCTGCTGGCTGGCAAGCGAGACTTAAGGCATAAAATATTCAGTGCTGTCAGGATACGTTCAGATTGGAGAGTATTAGCCTCAACTAGACGCCTGTACAGCACACAGACACAGGTTCATTCATTTCTATAGAAAGGGCTTGAATAGGGAGCAGTAAAACCAACACATTTCCAATTAATGTAATGTTTCCATCATCACTATCTTATCGTTTGTGCTTGGGATCTGTATGCTGTAGATTAGGACCACATTTTATATGGTGCACTATTACTTGTGAGATATCTTTGCTGCTGTGGAATCTCCGCTTACTCTCCCTCTATTCTTCCTGTTGCCTTAAGGGCTGTTTTAATGTTTGTGGGCTCAGTATGGTAATGACATGCTGATTCGCTGCCAAAAGTGAGTGAACCTCAGTGGTCTCATTTTATTGGCTGTCAAATAAAATTTTTCCGCACTCTAATCTCTAAGAATGCAACATCGAGCTGTACGTTTGTGTGGGCGGACGCCCTTAAATGCTAGAGTAGATACATTTATATTGAAAACACTGGACAACAAGAAATGATTATGACCAAAATGAATATGGCCAAATATAGTTCCTGAAAAATGAGGACTGCTTTACTGCTGAGGCAGTGAAGCAGATGAATGTCTGTCCTCATCAGTCAGTCATGTTTTTTCTTTATGTGCCTCAGTGAAAATTGGTTGTTCAACAAAAGTAATTCATATAGAGGAAAGTCTTGTCATAAAACACTGGCTACAACCGTTCCAGTCTTTACTATTGATCGTTTTCAGTCCAGTCACTAAAAAAAAAAAAGTTTTTTAAAACAGTACACCTGACTAAGTATAATTATTCACATGAAATAGAGCAAAAATCATGCTTTACATCAAAGTTAAAGTTAAACAGCTGTGTTCATTTGTATTGTTAGTCTTCAGTGTTTGTCTTTTAAAAGCTGATGTCAGAGATTATTAAACGAATAGAACATCAAGCTGCATTCTCTACTAATGGTTGGCATGAAAAGCTCGTGTGGGACTAAGTGCTCAGTACTGAATAGACAAGGCTGCCCATGTTCAACTTCAGGGTCAACTTCTTTTCTGTTTCATCACTGACGCTTTGACTTCTTGGTATTTTATCAAAATGCCTCTGAGTCTCATGTAATCCACAAAATGTAAATGTAAATCTCTGTGATACTGTGAACAATGAATTCATCCTCTGCATTTAACCCATCTAACACACCAGTAGTGAACACACACACCAGACGCAGGAGCAGTGGGCAGCATTTCTTGCGCCCAGGGGGCACTGGGGTTGCCCAAGGGGGCACAGCCACGGATGTCAGTCCTGGGAATCAAGCCGGTAACCCTTCGGTCACGAGCCCAGTTCTTTAACCTCTAGACCACGGCTGCTTTGTTAGGATTATAATTGGTGAAGAAACATGCAGGTTACAGCTACAAATGGCATGAAAAATGTCACTTGATATGTTGTGATTACCAGCCACTTAGTTGTGCTGGGGATGATTCTCTAGGTGTGCAGTAAAGAGGTGTCTTTACTCCATTCCATCTGTCACCACAGTGATACACAAAAGAGAGATCCCAAGACAGGCAGACACACACACACACACTCTCACACAATTTATGATGAACTCATTTCATCAAACTTCGACCAGCCATCAATAAAACAGAAAATTCAGGCAAAAAGGTACACTAAGAAGCAGAAGCCTAAAGTGACAGGCATGGAGAAGTGGATTACTCTGCCACTATAAACCTCTATCTGCTAACAACTGAAGGAAGAAACACAGCTGGATGAATTCTTTAGTCTGAACTAAAACCCAGAAATATTAGAAATGGAAGATTAAAGTGTCCTGTGACCTGTAACAACTTACACTAATGTAACACTGGGTAGCTTTAACGGCACTGTAACGAAACTATTATTTTTAATGATCTAGTCCTCTTCAAATACTATTACGCTGCTGAAAATTAAACTCAGTGGATGGTTTGGATGATCTGTGACCAATTGACAGAACACACAGATAATGCAAGAGTGCATGAAAGGTTCTGACTTGAGCCAGTGATTTTGAAATGATCACAAGCAGTGATGATCACTTTTCAAGATGAGTCAGCAGCTGAATATGGCACCCCTCAAAAGAAACAGCAAACATCAATATCTAACCAATCCCCTTCTGACTCTGGTCTCTACTCCAGTCCAACAGCCATCCCAACCCACAGTGAGGGCAGCATATCTGACACTGACAGCCTTGCAATGCAGCTCGCATGTCAGTGAGACTGCCAGATCCAACCATCCCAGGTCTCAGTCTCATTCTGGAAAGAAACAACTCTTGTCTGCCAATGTCTGTCTCTTTGCCCCTTACGACCATCGCTCCCACTTTGCACACCCATTATTCATAATGTGAATTCTGTTGGACATCGGGGCAAGTGTGTTTCTTCTGAATTTGGACAACTACACACAGTTTTTCAGCTTTCAGCAGCTTCTACTGCCCTCTGTAGGTATTGCTACTCAAAAATCAAGCTTGGTGGCTCTCTCCAGCTGACTGTTCGCAATGGAAGTAAGGTTTTGCCCAATTTTCATGTTGCTCTCAGTGGAGCCAACTTGATGGGCTTAGACTTCTTTCCTGCTCTGGGGCTCTCCTGTTTGGATTCTGGTTGGTCAGCGATCGTCTCAGTCGCTTCACTTTAGCAACAAAAATGGCTGGCACTGTTTGAAGGATTAGTCTTCCTCTTTGACTCTATAGGTGGCCTCTTAACAGGATCCCATTCTCTCTCAGCTCTGCTACTGCATCCTAAATAGCTGGCCTTGCAAGGTTCCTTCAAAGCTGGCTGTATGCTCTTGAGCGAAACGGGAGTTCTCCTGTCAGAATGTTACCTGTGTTGCACCTGGTCTGTGCCCTGTGGTCTCAGGTGCTCCCTTAGCACATGTATTGGCTATAGCGCACAAGGCACACATAGGCATAGTGAGGCTTAAACAGTGTTGCTGGGACCCATATGGTGGCCAGGCATACATAGAGACATCAAGGCCTTGGTCAAGGACTTTTCTTTTCGCCTTGTGAGTGGAAACACTGGGCATCAGATGTGTCCACTTCTGCAACTGCCCACTTCTCACCTGGGCCCCCAGCCTTAGGACAAACCTGAAGCCAGATATGCGTGGTGAGATTCATGGGGTTCCTCGCCGTAAGCAGTTCTTCATAGTCACCTATGACCTGCACTCAATATGGCCAGAGGTCATGGCCACTGGCTCTGTCACTTCTCAGGCTGTCAGCGATTTTCTTGATTCGCTTTTCTCATGCTGGGGCCCTCCAAAGACTATTACGTCTTAATCAGTTTCAGGCATAACAGCACACCTGAGCCAAGGATGCACCTTCAGGAAGGCCCTTCTGCACACTCTGCAGCATTACAGGGCCATGCAGTAGTGAATTATGAGCATCTGGATCAGGTTCCAACTCAAGCTGCCTCTCAGTAGGCTCCACCCCTTTACCCCACAGGCTTCTGCTCTTGTCAAAGCCTCAGTTGACTAACGGTAGACGTCTGCAAGCCGATTTGTAGTGCTGCATCAGGATTCTATAGTGCTCAATTATTGTGTAATGTCTGAATCTTACTATGTGGAGTGATTGGTCTGGACTTGTTGCGATTGGAACAAAATTAGATGAGTTAATGTGTCAACTTCGGCATGGTGTGTTTATTACAAATTTTGACGTTGGAAACTGTAGAGAGCAAGATGGCTGGTAAGATAGCATCGGCAAAGGTAACAAGCCTGACTGTCTTGCTAGCCAAGTTAGCTAGCTACACTCACTCCAGCAAGCCCCCAGAAATTATATGCATTATACACCCCCCCCCCCCCCCCCCCCATTGGAGGACCTCTTTATTAATGCTTAGGAAGAAAGGCAATACCCAAGATCTAGAATATTACTGAATTACAGAAAGTAGCTGAGAGTCCATTACACTGTTTGTCACTCACAATAAGAAATCACTTGCGCAACATGGTTAACTAACCACCGATGGAAATAACATTAGCTTAATTAGAGGGTTATTTCACTCCTCCTACTGCTAGACAACTGGGGTGTCCAGAATGATTGTTGCAGTTTCGTGTGCCCTTTTCTTACATTGAGCACCGGTCCCTCAATAGGTCACTGCATGGCCCTTCACCACGGAGCACATGATGAACCCACAGTGGTCATATTGGGTCCTTTACTTTTGTAAAATATTAAAACCTGTTTAGATTTAATATGGTCTGCGCAATTTTCTCTCACATTTTGTTTGGATAACTGTCTCACTGAAGCTACAGATAGTAAAATCCCCTTCAACGTCAATATAAACTTATCTTATGTAAACTGGTTGAATAGATGTTCAGTGTACAAATATAAGCTTTTTGTGAGCAGTGACATATATCAGAGTATTAGCAAGGATCAACATTTTAGCTTCTGCTTTTGCCATTCTTCCTGTTCAGCTTTACACATTCTTAACATTCATGCCGAGGTGCAGCCCAGTGTCAGAGCTCAATGCTTGTGTCGATGGTGTCTGTTTTGCTGGACCTAATGAAGGCTTGTTTCAGCACAATGACTTCAGAGCTTTCTTTCTTTTTTCTTTTTTTCTTTTTTTTTTTTTGTGCAGGCTACGATGCAGCTTAAGCAATATTGTATTTGATTGGTGTTGTGAGGCTTGCACCAATGGCAGAGAAACATAGCAGGCCACCTCGTCTTATCGGGTCCAGTTAATCCGTCATGCCCAACGTAGGCGTGGGAGGCACCGATCGCTGAGCGAGTCGATTTGGCTCGCGCCACATACATTATCAACTTTGAGAAACATCTTGCTTTTTCATCACAAGGAGCACATTGTCAATGGATCCGCTGAGAAATTAATGGGAGTGCTTTTTTTCTCACAGAGGCTTTTTTTCCCCCCTTTCTCCCTGACTCTATGTGCACTTGCTCTCTTCCTTCTTTTCATCTGTTTCTCTCTGATGTTGACTAAACAAATATGGACTGGGGGGATGAAAGGAGACGTGCTGAATGTGAAAACAGCGTGAGAGGGAATGCTCACATGGCAATGTGTAAGAGTTTGAATGTCAACTTTAATGTGGCCTCTGTGATTTTCTCTCTTTTTCGATACTCTTTGGTTGATGAGTAACATTCTCGAGGAGAGAGCCGAATATATTATGCATTTTCAAAAACATGTAATTAAATCATGACAACCAGTGTTTGATCACTGTTACGTGACATGCAGGTTCGCCCTGAGTTTTGCTTAAATACTCTTTTTAGTCCTTCATATATATCCCCTCATCCCCTTTTCAATGAGATGTCTTCAGTGGAGCACTGAATTAAGGGGGTCCTTTGGTCCTCCCAGTGAATGTGTCTAGATAGTAATGCCCTCAAGCAAGATAGGTATAATAACTATGATCATAGTAAAAAACAACGAGACTCTATCTCTGAGTGTGTGCATGTGTGCGTGTGTGGCATTTATTATATCCCAAGTTGTTGTGTGGACATTATGGTGCAGTGTGTGTGTGTGTGTGTGTGTGTGTGTGTTTGTTGTTGGCCCAAACCTTTACTAAACCTTTGTGTCCTCCAAAATGGCCTATTCAGTCTAAAGATTTAAAAGCTGTTTGCGCTTGAGTTTCAGCCTGTCTTGTTTCCTCTTGTACAGACAATTACACAGCATCTAACATCTTGATAAAGAAACAGCAAGTACCCTTCAGACAGAAAATCGAGCATTTAATCAAACATTGCTGGTTGGAACATAGGCTTTTTTGAGTCACCCAAATTATTATTATCCAGTACCCAAGTGTCTTAGGGAATCTCTCAGAGAACCCATTTACTCGTGGCTTAAACCATACATTTTGTTGACCAGTGTAGTGAGACTAATTTTAAGCATTTTCTAAGCACTGGCTCTGGTGTCAGTAATCTAAGTTAATACATTATTTATGTTGAGCACAAAATACCAAACTTCAGAGGTGGCAAGCTCTCTTTCTCAGCTGCTGTTCTGGAACTTGTTCTTAATGTAGTCAAGAGATGTCAGAAAAAAATGGACTGGAATGAGATTTAGGGGACCTGTGAGACATTTTGTTGTCTGTCGGTAAGGGGTTTAAAAGCAGAAGGGGTCAGTGGTTGAGGGAGGGTGATTTCGCCTATTTGGTCTCAGCGTGTGATGAGTATGCATTGGCCACAATTCACAGGAAATGATACATATGGCTGAAAATGAGTCCACACTCACAGTGAGGGGTTTAGGTTTATTTGTGGTAATCATAACCGAGCTGTTGCTCTATAAAAAGAATATGATAGAGTCACAGTGGTCAGAGAGAGGAAAACAGATCACAGATTCCCACTACAGAGTTCTCTCTGCAGGCGATCATGTACGAAGGATTTCTGCTTCTATCAGGAACATGCTTTGAGCCAAAGCAGAATAGTCTTTGGCGAAACGGCGGAAACAAAACGGTCCTATTATTGCTTTGATGTGGGGATTTGTCCATATATTCCCTGTGCTGGGAGAGATTCAAAGTATACAGTAAAGTTACTGTGATATTGCACCTGTGAGATCTCGAAGCTTATAGTTAGAGTTCTCTAGTACTTTTTTAATGAGGAAAACTTATCCTCATGTCTGAGATCAACTAGAACATGCCGTTGAGGGTTTTCAGAGTGCCCGTGGAGCAATAGCGTAGAGACTTTGTTCATCAGTTTCTGTGCTTCAGTTTTACCACTGAGTGCTAAAGGGCTTTTGTCCAGACACACTACCCTAAGAGGAAGAGAAAGGTGGAAAGCAATCCTCTATCCTCATACACTATTTATTGCCATCCCCCCATTCTCCTGCCCAGCATGTTTGATTAATTCTTAATGAAGACTAGGGCATCCACCATTCAGATTTACAGGTTTATACAAGTGCTAGTGCATCCTCTCCTATACAGAGAACACTCAAAAGCTATTATTTTGATGAATCTCTTTTCATTCCTCTTGGCATGTTCTTTCAAATTGCTCATTTGTCAGTACTGGGGTGAGTACACAGGTAAATAACATGCTCTTGATGTTTCACATAAAGCCAATATGACTACAATGAGTGTGTTCTAACTGCAGAGAGGGATGAGTTGGAAAGCACTGTTAAACAGGGATAAAAGAATTTCTGCTAATTCTGTGTGTGTGTGTGTGTGTGTGTGTGTGTGTGTGTGTGTGTGTGTGTGTATGTGTGTGTGTTGTGTGTGTGTGTGTATGTGTGTGCCTGTGTCTGTCTGTGTCTGTCTGTCTGTTTGTGCGTGTTAAAAATATTACTGTCCATGATTTGTAAGAAAAAAAGAGAGAGAGAGAGAGAGGGAGAGAGAGAGAATCCCCCAAACTACTGAAATATCTCTATATCTGCTCTGATTCCTCGATGCGAAATGTGATCCTCAGGCCGCACAGTGTCATATCACACAACTTTGACGAGTTCTGTTCAACCCGATCTCTGTGTTTTGCCTCAGAATACGAATGAGAGGCTCAGGCTACAATAGCACTTTGACAGTGAGTCATTCACAGTCACTGATGAACCCCAATCTAGAATACAATCACACATTAGGACTGGAGGCAACTGGCCAGATGAGCCATTTACCTCTTTGATCAGTGCTTATTAGCGTCTAGGACACACCAGGGAATGCAAGAGAATATGATTCATGCTGATTACATTCAGGTATCTCTCTCTGTCTCTCAATAATTCTTTGTTTGATTAATTCCACAAAAAAATGAGTAAAAAGATCGGGGTGTTGCAACGCTCTGATGTATGCCCACTGCAGCTCTCCAATTTTTAATAACCTCCTGGGAGGATGAAAACTGCATGCTTTATGCATTACCACTGAACACTGTACCACCTAAACTCTTTATCTTCAGACATGACACATTCAGCAGACACTCAAAGTCTTGTCAGTGAAATGTTGAAGTACTACTTCTCACTTTCATTATGTGAATAAATGAACAATATTTGTGAGATTTTTTTTCTTGCCTTGGTATAATTTCAATCATTTTAAAAGTCCATTGTTCAGTTGTATTTTCTTTTCTTTTATTTGCAAGTCAGCCGTATAAAATACTGAGGATTACTATTAAAACCACCATGGAATTCAGAGTGCCTTGTTTTTTAACAAGAGAATGCAGCGCGAGATTTGGTTCACAGCTTCAGGGTGTGGTGGAGAAAGAAAAGCTACTAATCGTTATGCCCTAATAAACATGAGAGGCGAAACTGATAGCATATTCTGCCAACAATGTGACTCATTTCAAGTTCTGCAAAACCAAATTTATGACTTTTTGGAAATATCTGTAAAATGATAGCCCTAATGAAGTCAGAGTCAGAGGATTATGTTTTAAGGGCTGTGACAAGTTGATGGCTGTAATAAGATAGCACTCAGTGATACAAAGAACATATCTGCCAACAAATCTTTATTTTATTTTTTTTTTTCACCCATATTTTCCCCCTTCTCCCATCCGGTTCACATTTTTAATTTCTCCTGCAGTTCTCCCATATTTTGGAGAAGTTATATGATTGCATGAATCAAAATAAGCCAAGCTGTGTCTGTTCTGCTAGTTTTGTGGATTTCTTGACCAGTTGCCATATTGGGGCTAATAACATTCAAATTTTACTCATGGACCAAATCCCATTTTTAAATCGAATTTTGGGTATGTTCTGGCAACCATATCTATCAGAATGAACATACAAGTTGGAAATGTGTGTTGAAGTTTGTTGCTTGAAGAAAAATAATCATTTATGCCAGGAAAATCTCCCTTATTTATAAAACCAACCATTGGCATGTACACCAGAGAACTCACTTGACAAGAAGATTGGCTTTGACCACAGCTGGCCCAACATTTTGATTCAAATAATTACTTCTTGTTCAACATAGAAGGTTGTTTCATCCCCAAGTGGTAAACGGAACATTTCTGCACAGTTGCAGGAATTTTCAAGACTGTTGACAATCTTAATACGGTGCACCTGTGCTAAAAATGTTTTAAATCTTTTGTAAAGACCATATGGTTTGTACAGTAGGCAATCAATGTGTGCAGCTGTATTATTATGATTTTTTTCAGCTGTACTGGCATAATCCAACATATCTTATGTGTCTGAACACATATCATTAGCTGAATACCTATGCATGCATGATTGATGTATGTTTATGACCAGAGAAAACAGGTGATATATTAAGATGCATTCCAATTAGTCACAGAATTCGAGAAGATCAATCTTCCACAGGAAACTCTGCATTACCTTCACTCCACTTCTACAGCTTCTTAAAGAGGTTAAAAACTTTCTGCTGTATGACTCAAACCAGGAGCCTGGGAGCCTAGTCCAGATAGGGCTGGTTACAAACCTATAAATAACCCTTGATATTACAAACGGACAGGTGCAATCTCTCCCACATTTGTGGGATGCTGAAGACAAATAAGGCTTTGTGAGGTAACTGCCACAGTAATGCTGAGAGGGGAGATGAATGGCCTATTATCAGTACCTATGCTGGGCATGGTGTCTGAGCAGCGTGCCAACATTTAAGAAGATTATGCCTTTAATGGGCTCTGTTTGCCACATTAAAACACAGCAGATATCAAAGGGTCACTCACACCACCTTGTAAAGGAACTCAAACAAACACAATACAGACAACAATCTCCTCTCGCTGATTTCTGTTCTTTATTTCTCTCTGAAGTAACAATAGAACGATTGTCTCCTTTGCCTCAGTGGCTTTGCTGTAAGGCTCTGAAACCTGGGGGTGTGTGTGTGTGTGTGGGGGGGGGGGGGGGGGTGGATTTAAGGGTCTAATAAGGACACACTCTGGGCTTCTATCTCTGTCTCTCCCTCTATTCCTTTCACTGGGTCTCTCTCTTTCTGTATCTCTCTCTTTCTGTATCTCTCTTTTTCTCTCTGTCACCCTCCTTCTCTATGCACTTCTCCCTCTCTGACTCATCCTTTTGAATCTCATTTTGGATGTGTTGTGCCTCTCCAGTGGAGAAGTGGAAACAATTTATCCAAGGATCTAGTGGTGTAGGTTGAAACAATACATACAAGGCATTAGAAATTTGACAAGCAAGTCCAATTTATGGACTACACTTTGGGCATGATCCAGTGTCTGTGAGATCAAGAAGTGTGCAGGAGTCCAGAGCAGGTGCCTGTGCGTTCTCCTTACAGTGCCAGATAGGAGTAAAATGACTGGGGTAGATATGAGAGAAAAGTTGGAGGTGGTCAAAGAGGCTCCATTGTCGCAGACCAAAATAGCTGTAATTTTCTAAAATGTAAACCACACTGATTAGCAAGACTAAGATTCATTTATATTAAGCTGTGGCATTTTCAACCATTGTTTCCAAAAAACCTCTCCAAGGAATGTCTTCTTCTTTCTGTCTACTTGAATCTCTCTCTCTCTCTCTCTCTCTCTCTCTCTCTCTCTCTCTGTTTCATTATCAAGTTCTTTTTTATCAAAGCTGAAGAGATGGATGTGACACCTCTACTGACACTGAAATAAATAGCTCTGTTTCTCTGGTAGACTTTTACACATCAGTAATTAAGGGAATGAAGGTACAAAGGAATTATTGCAAATGGTTTAATATTTTTTTAAACTTGCTGATGCCAATATTCAGCCAAATGTTTTACATATTTAGTCAAATTATGGAAATATACTGCCCTTATCTGGTATTCATCCACAAGGTTTAATATGTATGTGTTGTTCTCTTGCCATGTTACACCTGCTCTCTCTAATTTCTTAACTAGAGCATCAAAGATCTACAGCACTTCAGTGCAAATCAGAAAAGGTACTTGACAGCTATAGCTGAGCTATGCAGTATCAAGGCTCACTGCCTCTGGCTACCAGATTTAGAGAATCACAAAATTATTTTTTAAATAGTAAATCAATCTTCTTTTTTGTTAAATCTGTCTTTTTAGTAGAATTAAGGCCCTTGTAAACAACATTGACGTGTTTTCCTCATGTTTTGTAAGGTCTACACTTTTTTCCTCACCACCTGACTTGCACTTATTTTTATGTGCATTTCAGTTGTCTCCATATCTCACTTCAGGGTCTCAAATTATCAGCGTTTCAAACATTTGAAAAATCCACTATGAAGATAATACAATTAGCAGCTAATCGAGCTGTTTTTAAAAGCAATCATTTGGCCTGTGGGAGGGGGAAATGAGGCGTGGAGGGAAGGGCTCCACCTCAGCTCAGATTATATCTCTCTCAGATCATATCTTGGACACAGATTTATTTTATTTGCAATATCCCAATAAATCACAAACACAAAACAACAACAGAATGCCATAATGTGAAAAATGAACACACCTTTAAAACATTTCACACATTTCCACATTATGATTTTAAATAGTTGAAAATAACAATGTATCTTGCTTTCAGTTGTACTTAATTTATGATATTAAAATAACCAGTTTCAGTGATTGCAAGGTCCAGTAGGATATCAGTCACAACACCAGATACAGTCACAACATCAGACAAATGCACAACACCAGACACAGTCACAATGCCAAACACAGTCAATCACAGCACCAAACACAGTCACAACACCAAACGCAGTCACAACATCAGACACAGTCACAACTCCAGACACAGTCACAACATCATACACAGTCAGTCACAGCACCAAACACAGCCACAACACCAGACACAGTCACAACACCAAACACAGTCACAACACCAAACACAGTCACAACACCAAACACAGTCACAACATCACACAGTCACAACACCAAACACAATCACAACATCAAACACAGTCAATCACAGCACCAACCACAGCCACAACACCAAACACAGTCAATCACAACACCAAACACAGTCAAACACAACACCAAGTACAGTCACAACATCAAACATAGTCACAACACCAAACACAGTCACAACACCAGACACAGTCACAACACCAGATACAGTCACAACACCAAATACAGTCACAACACTGGACACAGTCACAACACCAAATACAGTCACTGCACCAACCACAGCCACAACACCAAACATAGTCAAACACAGCATCGAACATAGTCACAACACCAAACGCAGTCACAACTCCAGACACAGTCACAACACCAAACACAGTCAATCACAGCACCAAACACAGTCACAACACCAAACGCAGTCACAACTCCAGACACAGTCACAACACCAAACACAGTCAATCACAGCACCAAACACAGTCACAACACCAAATACAGTCACAACATCAGACATAGTCACAACACCAAACACAGTCACAACACCAAACACAGTCACAACATCAAACACAGTCACAACACCAAACACAGTCACAACATCAAACACAGTCACAACACCAGACACAGTCACAACACCAAACACAATCACAACGTCAAACACAGTCACAACACCAAACACAGTCACAACATCAAACACAGTCACAACACCAGACACAGTCACAACACCAAACACGATCACAACGTCAAACACAGTCCCAACACCAAACACGGTCACAACACTAAATACAGTCACAACATCAAACACAATCAATCACAACACCAAACACAGTCACAACACCAAACACAGTCAAACACAGCACCAAACACAGCACCAACCACAGTCACAACACCAAACACAGCACCAAACACAGTCACAACACCAAACACAGTCACAACACCAAACACAGCGAGACTCTGAGATATTTGAGCGAGACTGAGATTTTGACTGACTGTTTAGTGCTGTGACTGTGCATAGTATTGAATTTGTTTGTATTTGATATTTTGACTGGCTATGTGTGGTGTATGATATTATGTGTCTGGTATTTTAATTAACTCTAACCTGGGCATGCTCAGACTCTGGTTAGTAGGGCTCTCAGCTCTCTGCAGTGAAACTGTCTGCAGAGGAAGAGGCCTGGTGTTAGGAGCAAAGTAAAGCTGTGTAGGTGGTACTGATGAAGGTCCTCTAGTGACAATGGAAAACTGTGTAGGTAGCGATGAATTCACTATTGTGTTTTTGTTATATTTTGTTTTGTTTATTTTTTTAAATATATGTATGTGTGTTTGTATGCATGTAAGCCTATTTATTTATTTGTTTGTTTGTTGGTTTGTTTGTTTTTAACAGTGTCAGGATCCAGAAAGACATTGAGGAGTGACAGAGAATAACGGTATAACATGGATCAGATGCATCCTTTTATTTGTTTCTAGATGATGAATCTTCTGTTTTCTGCAACTGTGTGTTTTCCTAAATTGTATTTGTGTGTGTGTGTGTGTGTGTGTGTGTGCGCGCATGTGCGTGCTACAAATATTACTAACCAAGATCAAACACAGCAGATGCTTTCAATTGAAAAAAAAAATTGTGATCTGTTTTTTCAATCACCATCCATCAAACATCCATCAAAATGTCAGAACTACATAGCAAATTTTTGTTATTAAGTAGTGTGGTAGCAGTGCCAGACAAGAAGCAGGACTGCAGAAGTGGGAAACTAAATAGCAAGTACTGTAAAAAGTGGTCTGAATGATTCACAAACACAGACTGTCTGTGTGAATCAGTGATGATGGACAGTCTGGACGCCATCAGTCATTCAGTAAAAAACATCAGAAAACACTAGTAACATCCTACTTTCAGGATTCTCAATAAGCCAGTTTTACCCTCACATAAGATGCATTCACACACACACACACACACATGCACAAACACACAAACTTGTGTGTGCGTGAAGTATCATGGCTATGACTCAGCTTTCTTAAAGAAGAAAAATCAAACGCTGGGATTTTTTTGCTGCCAGTCCAGTGTCCAGAAAGGATAATTTTAACGGACACAAATCTGAAACTTACCGGCCACGTTTCAATATGTTACAAACGCAAATATATTATACACCTAGGTTGACTAAAGAAAGACAATGACCTCAAGTCGGTTTGACTATTTAATGAACGGTAACGATTAAGCAAAATGAACAGTAACGATTGAGCAAAACCTCAATATTTGCTGCTAAAATGTAGGCTATTATGAAACATCTGTAACTCGTTTTAAAATGGCATCAAATGTAGCCTATAGGCTGCCAGGTAACATTTTATTTTCTCCTTTTTTCATTGCAGCAAAGTCCTCTGCTGCCAACTTGAAATCAAACGTATATATATATATACACACACATACATGCATGTATACACATACATATTTTCAGAGAGAAATATAACTTGATAGATAGATACATATATAGAGAGATAGATAGATGAAATAAGCAAGCACTGCTAAACCTGGTGTCATCCATCCATCCATCCACTGTCCCTGTCAATTTTATCCAGTCAGGCTGACTGGTCTTTTTTTTACTACATAATAACAGTGAATAATTTAGAAATAAGTTGCATGGAAAAGAAAAAACAAGCCTCACAACGTGCTGAAAAATGATTCGCCATCATGTTCTGAATTGCTCAATCAGGAAAGGGCCAATTGACTGACATAATAAAACTAATATTTTTCTCTGAATCATAAGTTCCACCCATGAAATTGCTTATTTATTTTCAAATGCTAAAAACAAGAGGGGGAAATAGGTATGTGCACCGTGTTTGATTTTTCTTCTTTAAGGAAGCTGAGTCATAGCCATGATACTTCATGCACACAGGAGTTTTGTGTGTGTGTGTGTGTGTGTGTGTGTGTGTGTGTGTATGTGTGTGTGTGTGTGTGTGTGTGTGTGTGTGTGTATGTGTGTGTGTGTATGCTGAGGTACATACTTTATGCTATGAAATATTCCATCACAACCATCTTCTCCAGAGGACAGCTACTTGTGTGTCTTTCTCTTGCTGTTTTAACGCTTTAACTGACATTTCACTACACCTCACACACACTTGCTCTGGCAGCTAATTTACATAAATAGAATCTGAAAATATCGTGTGTGTGTCTGTATGCGTGTGTGCGTGCATGCGTGCATGCGTGTATGTGTGTGTGTGTGTGTGTGTGTGTGTGTGTGTGTGAGCTTTGCTGCCCCCTAAGGTTGAGTATGAGAGGCTCCTCAAGGTGCGCTGTGCCTCAAAACCAGTTAATACAAGCTGGCAGATGGGGCAGATGGGGAGGAGTTGCCGTAGAAACAGCTCAGCTGGGACAAAGTCCACATGGAGAAGAGGAAGAAAGTGTAATAACTGACAAAGCAAAAATACTTTCAAACTTCAAAGGTAAGATAGAAAAAAAGGTCTGAAATATCAAATCTCACTTAATAGGATTATAGGGCCCTGGAAATTATTATTTCAAGACACTTGGATATTTCCTACATGGTTGTTAGAGATATTTTGCAATTTCAGAGAGAATAGCGGTGTTCAGCCGAGGTGGTTCCGGGCAAGGGACCGAGTTCCATCTTCAGCGACATTATGTAAATGGCATTTTAATCCATGACAGCTCAGCCCAGCCAATGGGGTCAGTGCTTTTTACATCTTTTTGGGGGAAGTTGATTTTTCATTACCAGCAGCAGCCTTGCGGTTGTAAGCATTTATATTATTCCCATAAATGCACCTTCAGTGTGTGTGTGTGTGTATGTGTGTGTGTGTATGTGCACTTCCTCCAGTGGTTATATAGCCTCTTTCAGTCATCCTAACTTGGAGGAACAGACACCTGCTGAAGCTGTTGGGTTTTGTGTGAGTGAGAGACTCCATTCCGGGATACCTGCAGCCAACGTACAGGTGAAGATAATTGATTCTGAACCAGATGTTTCATTACAGTCAGCTCAGAGAGAGAAAAAGATATCTAACATTGGTCAGGCTTAATTAAGTTGGTAGGGCCTGTGAATCTATACAGAAATGGTGGAACTTCACTGTTTGTATAAAAAAGAAGAGAGGTTGGATAACCAGTCAGAGGTCCAGTTAGAGGTCTGTGAAACATCTAAATACCGTGGACAAAAAACATGTGGGTTCAATTAAAAAGTAATTCAGCTTGAATGACTCAGCCATGGTGTTGTGTTAATCTAGTTATGTCTCTGTGCTCAGCATCACCACAGCTGGTGTTTGGATGGACCAATCAGGACAATAACCCAGATTTATCTATTTCATAATGGAATGGAATGGCACTATAACTAAAGTGCACTGTAGTGTAATGTGTGGTGACTTACATATCCCTGTGCTCTTGGAGGCATTTACCTTATTATGAGGGATAGACAACAAGTGAACCATTGTTACTTCTATCAGACTAACAGAGATTTTAAAAATAAGGAATTTCTGAAGTTAATTGATTTAACTATGAGAAAAGCTGACCAGACGAGGTGCAGTCAGTCTCATCACTGTGATATGGGCCTTAACGAAATTAATACTGGATTTTTCTATATTATCATGCCTGTCTGGCACAGCGTCAAAAATACCACTGCTGAAAGGAGAGGGAGACTGACACACTATTGATCCTACATGACACCTGTATGCAGTCAGTCACACATCAAACAGACACTGTGGAGCACAAAACTCTGATAAAAAGGTGTTCCCTGAAACACTGAAATAAAACTAAAAAAGTAATGGTAGCTAACCTATTACAATTACGGTTGTGGGACAGATCTACTGTTGTAAGAAATAGCATCAAATTTATTAACCTTTTTCATGTCACATGTAAAGCTCAGTGGTGACACCATTTTGCAAACAAGTTGACATTTTCTTGCAATAGTACAGGAACCATAGGCACACAGTGAGCAAGAGAGAGAGAGAGAGAGTGTGTAATACAAACAAGTAATGACATAAATCAGATGAGGTGTCTCTGAAAGACAGATACTGACAATATTTTAAAATAAACCCTCTGTTTGACATGGAAGTCTGAAGCTGAAGAATAGCTGTTGTTTTCCGGTTCCCAGAGGGAATTAGAAGGAAATATGAGTTTGCAGTTATCCTCTGTGGATTTACCATTCACAACTATTAATTTTCACCTTCAAATTGTACATTCTCTCATTTTTCATTGTTGCTTATACACCATTTACATAGAGATTACACTGCTCTGTTATTCAGTCATAGTCTCTGAACACTGAAAGGTGACATTTCAGGGGCTTGATATGACAGAGTGGGTCACTTTGTAATACAACTCCTTTCCCCTGCATGCCAACATCCAGAAAAGGTTCAAATTAATAGAACCCTGGCTTATTCCTCCTTTAGTCAAGCTTATAATTAACTGGCAGTTATTTACTGTTCTGGAGGCTGTGTGCTTTTGCCACACGTGATAAGGGAAATATCCCAAAGGCTGTAGCATGTCAATCAAAGACAGATTTGCTAGCAACATGTAATCCATTATTTCCAGCAAGAGCCAAAGACTGAGATTACACATGGTTTTTATGCTTCTGTCCATTAGGAACAGAGACGAAACAATAAGAGTGTGAAAATCGGGCAAGTATGAAATTTTTTGAAGTAAATGAAGTTTCCTCTGTTGAGATCTTCATGCTCATGGAACCAAGCATGAACTTTAAACTTTAAACTTTCTAATTGGTACATACACAGTAATTAGAAACAGAACATTTCTCGTACATTGTGACAGTCCATAGCTCAGTTGTATCAGGCTAGAGAATGTTTGCCGGAATGAAGGTCAGAGCCACCAAATGTTCTTACAAGGGGACCAGGGGGCATATTGTACTACTGCTGAATAATCTGGGTTTACCATGGTTTAGCATACAGACACACACCCTTCACACACACAGACACACACACACACACACACACACACACACACACACACAAACTGCAGAATTGCAGAATCAAGCGCACCTTATGAGCCTTGTGGGGCTCGGTGTGCAAACTCACGTACAGTGCACCTTGTCTCTTCTTATGAATTTTAATATCATAATTACAGCATAATTAATTCAGTGGGCCCTGTGTCTACATGGGATTAAGTGTGTATAAGCTGCAATAATAAATCAGTTACCAAATACAAGGGAGACCTGATTTCATTCTGATGTGCTCAGACAAGCACTTGCATATACATCAGAGACAACATGGCAAGTCCATTACTGTACTGGTCCTCATAATTATAGATCCCTGTCAATTTCCTACCCAGAGGCCCCCCCCTCACCCTATTTTGGTCTTAATTGACAATAGTCTAGTGTAACTGACCTGTCTCTCGTTGAAATTGCACTGCAATAAATTATTATAAGGAGTCTTCAGAGCACAACTATTAATAACTGTTAACTGGGGACATATTTCATGGTATGACTGCAGGGTTAAAGTCAGACAGGAGGCATTACAGTAAAGCTGTGCAGAGGCAGGTTTTTCTCGTCCGCAAATTCCGACTCAGCGTCGGTCCTGTGTCCCTCTGTTTGGTCTCTTTTGCTGATCTAAAATGGCTGAATTTGCTGAAAATGATACAGAAGACAAACTAAGCTGAAATTCTGATCAAGTGCCCTCACCTGCCCCGTCTACACAAATCAGAACTAGAAAAGAAGGGATTGATGTCTAAAGATAGCTTCTATATAGAGCTTTTCTTCGTCTCCCCAAAAGCATCTCGAGACTTTCCATTTAAGACACCCGACCCTGTCAGGTCCCTTTCCTTTGGCTAGAACGGCGAATGCCGAACCATTTCCTGTCGTCGGAGACCGGGCAATCCATTCGGTATGTTTAACTTCTTGTGTCAACATGGGTCAGCAAACACTGAACATGCTGATCTCTGACAAACCAGGACAACGCAGGATACTTGCTTTATCATCAAGTCAAAATCAGGTCTGTCTCTTTGCCACTGGTTCAAAGTCACTTCTCTTTCATGATAGAAATTATTATGAGAAGGAGATTACTGATTCTGACAGAACTGAACTGCTAGTAATACGGCCAAATTTTCAGTTGAATTTCTCCACATTGCTGCAGCACAGAAAGTGTTGGCAGACTAAACACTCCAGTTTCCATGATAACAGCTTCATTAAGAATCTTGAGAAAGTAGCGGCACCAAGTACAAGAAAACACAAAACACAACAAAACGCTTTCCAAAACAATTTAAAGCACAACAATACGTATATCCTTCTCAAATAGAACAGAAACATGATAGCACAAGGTTTTGGAAGAGTATTAGTAAAAAAGTTCATACCAGACTCACGGGAGATCTGCACAAAGGCCTCCACCCCGCTCTCCCCATAATTCCCTTCTGAGGCCAGTGTGGACACATAGTTCCAGCCCATCGCCGTGACGATGTCCAGCATGGCCTGGGCCTGGTAGGAGTCCGGGGGCACGACCCGTGAGAAAAAATCATAGCGGGTGTTGTCGCTGAGCTCGGGAGCGGTGGACGCGTAACTGATCTGAGGAATCTGCAAAAGGACAGAGGGGATTAAGAGCTAACAATGACATTCAAGAACCATCAGATGCCAAAATGTCACATTTCAGCACATCATTGTCTGGGCTTTTAAACACTCTGGGTTCCACTCTTGTTCAAAGGACATTGTTTGTCACCTCTGTTTAGCACCCACAGAGTTGTATCTTTCAAAGCAGACAACTGAGAAAATAAAAAAGAGAGGCGATAAACAACAATGAACAAAATCTGAACGTTACAATATCGATCGGTTCAACAGGTGGCATAGAACATCCATGAAACTTTCAAACATAGGATTACAAATGTAGCAAACATGTACTGTGCTAATAAGGCAAAGGTCAGTAGTTTCTCACAGAGAGAAACTGAGAAAAAATACTTTTAAAAATACTGAGGAAAAAAAGTTGTAAAGTAATGTATTTCCTATTAGTCTGGTGTTTTTTTTGTTTGTTTGTTTTTGTTTTTTATTAATATGAACCCAATATTATGTCTTACCCACAAATAGCCATTTTTCATGTTTCTGCCCATTATAAAACATTGTATCATTTTATCAGGATACTGCTACATTGTCAGTGATGTCAGTCACAAATACATACAGCATACATTCAATATCTAGCTAGTATACCAGCCTTCCTGCAATTTGCCCAAATTTCCAAGCTTAGTTTTACAGTTACTATGACAGGCACCCTTTTTGTTGTCCCCAGAACAACACAGTTTGGATATAACATTTATCCACATAAAAAAGCAGAACTCTATCACGGACTCTGACAGAACTCTTACATGGCAAAAATGACAATAACTCTACGTTTACCAAGTAACCAGTTACTGACCCTTGCCTTAGTAGGTTACTACAACATGACACTCTGACCATCCATCATTTTTCCTTTTGTCAAATCTCAGACCTCACCATTTTGACCCTGGCTTTAAAAATCTGTACACTCAGTACCTATGAATTCGGTATGATCGACATATGCACATTGATTCACCACCTTGCACATAAAAGACAGAAGATCTGAAGATATTTGACCATAAATACATGCACAGGTAGGTAAGAGCAAGACAAATCTACACCCAGTCTGGGGCAGAGACGAAGCAGTGCTGGCCAAAGAGGTGGGGTGGGATAATGGTCCTGTGGAAGCTATTGACGGCCTGATTGATTTCTCCTCAGCCAAAAGGCCAGGCTGCCCGCTCATCGGCATTCCAAGCATACAACGGGTAGGGAGTTGCCAACAATACAAATGTCACTCTCCGCCCAGTAACTTGAAACTTCACTGCTAGCCCTCTCCAGCAGACACAAACTGCGAGTTTGAAAATAAAAATGCCATGGGTACAGTATGTTAACAGAATTCAGTGAAACACCATATTTTTTTATCAGGAACGGTGGGCAGCTTCACAGTCACTGACACCATAGGCTTTTGTTTGTGTAGCATTTGTAAAGTTCAAACTGTGTACTGTGTAATACTAGAATGTGTGTGTGTATGTGTGTGTGCATGTGTGTATGTGTGTGTGTGCGTGTGTGTGTGTGCGTGTGCGTGTGTGTGTGTGTATGTGTGTGTGTGTGTGTGTGCGTGCGTGTGTGTGTGTGCACGCGTGTATGAGACTCTATGACATAATTACATGTGATAAGATTTGACAAGCTGAACGTGAAAGTCCTTGTGATACTGACTGCTGTCAGCCAATTTTCGTCAAATCCAGCATTTACAGGGTAGAACATAGGTATCGATCTATAGTTTCACTGTATGTCTAACTATCCTACTTTTTACACTTCATAATATGTGAGAAATTAGTCCATCCTGAGATGCTTTCCTCCACAATTGATCAAATAAAATTACCACTTCACATCTATCCAGTAAAACTAGGCCCCACTCTATTTGCAACCAACCCTCTGGGACTCCTTGGCTCCAACAAGCTGTCTACTACAGTAATCCTCAAAGATAAACCAAACGAATAGACAGAGTTTGCATAATCACAGAACTCTGTCAAAGTGCATTAAAATTCTAGCTAAAATAGTGTTAGTGGGATTTATTGAAAGCACATAAGGATAAGGAAATTCTACCAAAAGAGTGGTAATTTGTCTACTGCAGGAAGCATAGTCACCTGTGAGTTGTAGAGGGTTTAGAACACAAAAGGAAAAAATTATAATTGGCTGAAACAAGCTGGTGATGCTGTGATTGTAACACGGAACCCGATATGAAAACACAATCCTGCAGTTGGCAGCAAAGTGGACAACAGAATCACTCTACAGTCTGTGGTTTTGCTTTCAGAGGTCTGCAAAAGACATGGACGATAAATCATGGACTAATACTGTAGTGCCACTGTGGTCATCCAGATGTCTTCACTCTGGGAGGTGAGAGAGGGAGGGAAGGGAGAGAGAGAGAAAGAGAGGGAGAGAGACAGAGAGAGAGAGTGAGTGTGTGGGTGTGGGTGTGGGTGTGTGTGAGTGTGTGAGAGAGAGAGAAAAAGTTAGAGAGACAGAAATTCCCTGGAGAGCTTTTCTGGATACAGTAGAGAGAGGTAAAAGAGAGAGAGAGAGAGAGTAGTAGAGTAGTGGAGAGGAAGAAAGGGAGAGAGAGGAAGAGAGATGAGCAGAAACAGAAATGGAACTGCTTTCACAACAAGCTCTCTACAGGAGTACTGCAGAAGAACGTTGAGAGTGCTGATCTATATCTCTGAACAGAAGGGAGCTCTAAATATTCCAATATTATAGTTCAGCATTAAGCAAGAATTTAGGACTGTACCCAAATGAATCTCAGTGTCTTCTTACTTCATCAGTGCTCGAAAACTGCAGTTTGTTGGCTTGGCATATCAAAAATGGTGACTCAGTTATCAAGTTATCAAAAAAATCACCTGTCTCATATCACAAACACAAGAGTACAGGGCATGAGGGAAGACAGGATGGGTAGGTCTGAAAGAATGCTTAGAGGTTGAGTAGATATGAGAAAAAACGCCATAACAACACTAGAATTGGACTCCACTTTCAGGCCCACACTGCAGGACTGACAGGAGACCAAAGACACAGACACAAACAGGGCCATTTAACACACTGATTTTGGACCAACAATTTTTTAATGCTCCATTTTCGCGCTCACTCGACCACAAACTTGACTTGACCATAAAAAAATGAAACTGAGGTTTGAAAAACAGTCACATTTAAAAACACAACAGCCTTTAGAAGGGCAGAACCAAATGCTCATAATGTAACAACACTGTTAATGAGGCCCTGTGGCCCTTTGTGCAAAATAATTACAATATTTTGTTTTTTATTTGGAGTCAATTATGGATCTCAAAAATGATCTATTTTCCAGAATATTTAATGAATAATTCTCTGAAAAACTTTGTGTTTATTACCATTTTGTGCATATTATATTTGATATTTGGGTATTTGAGTCTAGTTCAAGTCAATTACCCCATATTTTACTCAGTTTTTGGCTCAAAGCCTAAACTTCTGTTTATCTCTCGGGTGTGTCTTATCCTTTAGTTCAATAGCCCATGCAATGGACTGTGTTTGGCTCTGTAATGGAGCTGTCAGACTCAGAGATTCTGTCCTTGCTGACAGATTACATTCAGGTGATACTAATTAACCTCCATCCATGACCTTTATTCAAATACTACACTATAGAGACGTGGATACAAATTGCTACAGAGGATGCAAATGGACAAAGCAGTCTGTACGCAATGATGCTTTTTCATTTTTCATTATCACTCTCTCTCTCTCTCTCTCTCTCTCTCTCTCTCTCTCTCTCTCTCCCTCTCTCGCTCTGTCTTTATCTCATACACACACACATACACACACACAGAGCCCTTCCTGATACTTTACACCCAATGCACTTCAAGCAGTCTGGCTACAATAAAACTGAGCTGGGTGCATCAAACTAAAGGCTTTCCAACCCGCATACTGATTGTGCAATAAATGACACAGTAAACAATGTGTGAACAAGGTGAGTTGTGTTTCCATTGCAGAACCATAATGTTACTTCTACAAACACTGCAAACATACATTTGTCAGGTTGACATTAGTATCGCTGGCCTTTAATTCAGACGTCATATTACAGGACAGGAACAGCATGCTGTGCAACACAGTATTCTTTTCCTGACACCAAGGAGAGACAATAAGTGCAAATGTCACACTGTGAAACAACAGAACAGTGTCAGAGGGAATTTTGTGTCCCTTTTGGTCAGTGACACATTACTGTAAATGCTGAACTTCGGTATGATCGTTGGGAACAGTTTTGGGTTGGGGGTTGGGATGGTGTGTCAGAGATGTTAACCTCTGACCGCTCTCTCACAGCCACTGCTGAGTCACAACTTTTTTCAAGAGCAAATCAAGGCTGGCTCGTCCTCAGGGTGGAAATAATGCCATCAGATGTGGCTGAATTAACTGGACACACACACACACACACAGTGTCAGTGTGGGGTACAGCTACTGTACTTGAGAAAGACACAGAGGAGCAATACGGCAGAACAACAAAGTTCTTATTAAAACCATTGTACTGTCAATCCATCTGATCCAAAAGAAGACCTGGCCTGAACTTTTTATGCTGTAGCTGTCACATCTGATTGGATATACATGAAAACCTGGTGCCACATTTCAGCTAAAATCTAAAGTGTAAGGGCCTGGAAAAGTATAAGACTAATTCCAGGAAATGTTTCTCTCAGTGGTTTGCATATGCTGAGCTCCCCTTTCCCAAAGTTTGGAGACTGATATCAGTCACATCAACTGTGACCAGATTCAGACAACCGTTGCACTGATGTTTCTAAAGACAGTGTTTGGCATGTGTTTCGCTTTGTCCTGAAAGGCCACTTTGTGACGTCACTGTGAATAATAACAGAATGTGTGCCTGTGTTCTCAGACATTGGTGAAACTGTTCTACAGTTGGTTCAGGAGAGAGTCAAAAAATGAATCTCAGTGCAGACAGATGGGATAAACTAGCTGAGATAGATGACTAATCAGAGTAAACATACCCAGCAAAGCTACTGAACATAACTGATGCCTGGAAGGAAGAGGTGCTCCTCCCCAGGGCAAAGAATGAATGAAGTGACTCTTGTGAAGTGGATTACAGGGCACAAGCTGCATTGCTAGGAGAGGCCATCTGTTAATTTCCTCAACTGCTTATCAGCCAATGACCAGATCATCAGCAAGTTCAGCCTCTATATTATGCACAAGTAAAAAAGTAGCTGTTGCTTTCATGATTTACTATAAGTGGTGGTAAGCATCACCAACCTTTCTCATCTCTCTCTCTCTCTCTCTCTCTCTCTCTGCCTCCCGTTCTCATCATACAATCCAAAATCTCTTACTACTTTAAAAATTTGTCTGATGGGTGACCGAACTGTTGACAGGTGCAGCTCATCAGCTCTTAGTGAAACTGCCTGGCTCATCACACTTGATACCAAAAAAGTAGTCACCTGACAAGCAAAAGCTATTTCTGAAGATTTCTGGTGACTTTTTCTGGCAATTCTCACTTCTGAAGATAGCACATGAGGTACCAGCTGAAGCCAAGCTGGTTTTATAGCACTGCAGCACATTGCTTGTGAACAGCCATCTGCATGCCATTTTCAGGTTCACACCTTGACTAAGACTCTCTAAGGGCCTCTGTCGGCATTCTACTTTCAGCGTGAGGCAGAGCTGGTTTTTTGACAGTGAGTTTTTGAATGTGATCCTATAACTGTCTAATTATCCAAAATTGGCACTTTGCATGCCCTTTACGGGCAGTTTTCTGAACAGGGATGAAGTCTAATCGTAGACTAAAATGCCCTTTTAAACTGTACTTACTCTAATTTGCTTTTAAAGGAATGAAATAGTCCTAGCCTTAGCCTAGTCTAGATTTAAATGATCTTATTTCCAGGTCAAAGATCAGTGTCACCCAAGGAGTTTTAATTAAACCTGTAAGGAGGCGGGTTTAACTTCAGTGTAATTTTGTTTTTCAAAGAAGAGCCATGTATTATTTGGACTACATCAAAGAAAACCAACAAGCAGCACAAGCCCGACAAGAACTCATTGGCGGGAGTGACCCATAACATGATTTTGATGACATTAATTTTTGAGATCGTTCTCAGAAGCATACAGTAAATGTAGTGGAGATCATTTTTGGATACCAGGCTTTCCCATTTGACCCAAAGAGCAAAGCTGATACTATTCTGTGTCCAAGTGCTCATAACATTAAGGTTTTTGGCATGTTTTTGGCATGTTGCACCTTTCACCATGATTTATGTCTTCTCAGTGGACCAGGAATACATAAAATTGTTCACAGAGTCTGCAAGGCTATTTGACAGACTGTATAGATGAATGCCATATCCCCATTAAATGTTGTTCTATCAAAGATGCTATGGAGTACAGCAATCACAAGAACTGGTTTTCCATTCATGCCCAAGGTGTATGCAATCCACATTCACAGTTTTCAAATACTGTTGCATGTTGGAAAGGTGCAACTAAAGATTCCAGGATTTTTCTAAACGCATCTCTATATGCTCAGCTTGAAGGAGACCGTGACGGAATTTTGTTTGGTGACAGTTGGTATGTTCAGATGAACTTTTTGTTCACCCCATATTTATAACCGACAACATCCGAGTAATGGCATCACAGCCAGGCTCATATCCACACTGGGGATCTAATAGAGTACATGTTTGTTGTTTGGCGTCGTTTGGAGTTCTTGTTGTTTGGAGTTATTTTGAGTGCCCTCAGAAAACACTGCATTTCAAACTGAGAAAATGTCACATTGTCATCAGTGCAACAGCTGCTCTTCACAACTACCGGAAACAGCATGGCTGCCCAGATCCAGCAACAGAAGAGGATCATGCAGATGCTCTCACATTTGAAACAAAGAACAAAAGAGAAGGACTTGTATACAGAAATGCCTTTGCATTGCGTCATATTTCTAACTAGTCTCCAAGATGATATTTTGATTCTTTTGGCATTATTTACTCCTGCCTCTGCCTCTCCTGCCTCTGTTGGGATCACATGTTGCTGTAGGTGAATAAAATACATTTTCTGAGCAAATGTATTTCATTTTGAATATTACAGAAAAAGTCATAAGACATACAAAACGAGTTCATACGATAATATTTATTTTAAAGATTGATGTGTAATTGGCTGAATTTGAAACACTTCTCCTTAAGTTATTTCAACCAATGTTTATGAAATTCAATGGCCAGCCTGTCATGAGTAGGGAGGCTAACATTTTGGTGACCAGTAATTGAAGCAACTGTCACCTTTGCATCAGCAGTTGTGGTTGGCAAACTATATTGTGACTCTTCTGATCTGACCAGATTATTTCCCCCTGGAAACAAGAATTCTAAATTCAATATATGCTTAATAAATAAATATAGATGGAATGACAAGGAAATTTCAAATAACGGGAAAGTCACATAATACAGAAGCACAAATGAAGTTTGATGAGAGAGAAAACAAAAGCGAAGTGAGATATACTCATATCCCCAATACAGCTGTGTCTAATCCCTCTTATGAACTGTCCAGATGGTCATCATCTGGCATGTTTTCCCAAGGTTGCTGGCTCTCCGTTATTCCTATTAGTAAGTTTTCTAACTGGTCAGAGTCTTTATTCGAAGATCCTCCACCAGTCTTAAAATTGTCTCTTTGAGATGCTGCATTAGGTTTTTTAGGCTTATCTTCATGTTCTTCCACAATAGCTGCATTGGATTTTAATTGCAATGTCAACCCAGAGTTTCCATAAAAGCAAATAAATATGTAGACTCTTTTCTGAAGTTCTTGTATTGTTCTTTTAGATGTGTATTTATTGACACTGAATTCATTGTAAATCAATGTCTTGGCACAACACTTTGATGCCACAGATCACGTGTGCTGTTCATCTTCAGTAATGGTGCCTTAAAACAATTTGCTTTTATAGAGTTTTCTCATCCTCAGTAAAGTTTTACCACCATTGTTATGATTGAATTAGGCTTTTCTAGGTCCATTCCATGTTTTAAAAGCATACTCAGTCCAGCGCTGGGTTCATGATTACTCCAGATTAGCAGAAATGGTTTTAATTTAATCTTGCTTAATTTAATTTAGGTCACCATATCCCAGAAGTAACTAATTTCAAATTAATATGTATTTCCAAAAGACACCATTTAGGCCTTGATGAACTATTCTGGATTAAGGCCTACTCTTGGCTTAATATAAACCTTGTCTAGTAAACCACCCCTAATGGTTTAGACATACTACATCAAGAGGGCTGATTGGACAGATCCTTATTTCTAGCCTGTTAATCATTTGAAATTGGAAAATAAAATCAAAAATGTAATTAATACTGTTATGTCAACATGTGTGATCCAAGCAAGACATTTCATAAGTATTTGATTCCTCAGATACCAAAAGAATCGTACGTAGCACCATTTTTTGTTTCTTTACTGCAGACTGTAGAGTTAGCCCTATCAAAACCAACACTGTACTCACCAGACTGTGAGTTCAACAGTATATAATTTGACAGCCTGATGCACCATATTACAGTTTACAAGATCATAATGCTCTCTCACTGACATCTTCACACCCTGCCTCTGTCAGCACTATTCAGGTTTTGAACATGGCTTTTGTTTTTGGTAGTATTTGTTGATGCAGTAGCTACAGAGTTATCTGGAGATGCACGCTTGAGACAAAAATCTAAAAAATAAGGTGAAACTAACTTACACAAACTATTCTTTGCCTTAAATTTCAGACAAGGCGATCTATCAGGGTGCTGCTAGAGCAAATGTCTGGTCCTTTTTAGGTTGTTTTTTTTCTTTCCATGGGGGCATTTTTAAGAGCAAGGCTTCCTCCTCTTTGTTGTCACAAAAAAGGGGGGGGGGGGGCAGGTGAGAGAGTGATCCTAACTCATTGGGTTGGGGGATGGGGCCCATTGGAATAATTTTGTCCCGGGCCAATGCACCAGGCATGCTGGCCCTGGGTCACAATGCACCCAAGAGAGGTCTTGGCATAAGAAAAGATTTGATAGTGCAACAAAATTAGGTTACTTTCTGTCTCAAGTAGAAGAGTTTATTTATATAGTCACATCGCATATCAGCAGTGTTGTAGTACTCAAGATCGGTCTTGGTCTCGAGGCCTGAAATTATGAACCATTTTTCGAACATGACATTAAATGCAAATGAACAACAATTTAAGGCAGGTTGATGCATCCTACTGTTTATTCCACCGTTGGTTTTGCACAGATTTTCAAAATAAAAGCTGCATACTGAAGGGTAATTTGTGTGTTGCAAGTAGAATATCGGTAATGTATAAGGCCAAGCATTGTCAACAAATTTTGAATAATTATATTTTATGCTCAGTTTCTCTTTAAACAGTAGTAAAGGACTACTCATGATCACTCTTCTGAATAATAATGATAACTTTTGAAAACGCATTTTGGGACCTTTCTGTTCAAAGGTTCGACCTAGTTCTAGTGACCAACCAGGCATCTAGACATTTTATTTCAACTTAGATTTCAATAACGTACTAGTATCGATGAAATGACCATAAAAGTATGATTGTGAAATTCCTCAAAAAAAAAAGTGAAATTGGAATATATATCTAAAATTAGTTCAGGTCAGCTTCAAAGGTCAGGCCTTGTCCAAGAGACTAACGGATGTAGACATGTCATTTCATCTTAAATATCAGTAACAACCTGGAATTGATGAAATAAACACATAAATACAGTTTTGAAACTTCTCAGAAATTTGTGAAATCATGTAACATGTGAAAAAAGTGTATTTTGGGGTCAGCTGTAAAGGTCAAGCTAAGTCCTAGTGACCAACCAGAGGATGTAGACATTTCATTTCATCTTATATGTTAATAACACCTTAGAGTATTGATGAAATAGACATAAAAATACAGTTGTGAAACTTCTCTGAAATTTGTGAAAAGATTATATGTCACAAAAGCGCTTTTTGGCCTTGTCCTAGTGACCAGCCAAAGGATGTAGACATTTAATTTGATCTTATATGTCAATAACACTCTAGCAATGATAAAATAAACACATAAATACCATGAAAGATGTCAGAACTTTGTGAAGAAAACATGTGAACTCAGAAAACATCTTTCACAGAAAATTCTATTGTGTTAGCTGGACGGTAAAACATGGAAAAGGAGTGTTGAGTACAGATGGTTAAGTTGATTTCAGCTCTTAGTGTTTGTTTATACGTGGGTGTTTTTGTGGGAATGTGGATCTTTCAGAGCAATCTTAGAAGTGCCTATGGTTTGCACGTTCCACATTTTATCGAAAGTGTGTCATGCAGTGTGGGACTCGCACTGGTCTGGTCCTGGACTTGACTCGGTCTCACCCTGCCTTGGTCTTGGTCTTGACTCGGTCTTGATACACTCTGGTCTTGGTCATGACTTGGTCTCGGTTTAGGTGGTCTTGACTACAACACTGCATATCAGACAATGTTTATAAGTGACATCAGCTCTGTCCTACCAAAGCATCCATGCTGTAAAGCAGTAGCTCAAAGCATAAAATGTATAAAATTTCACAATTCTCCACATGGATGATTTCAATCCACCCAAATGGTTCTCAAGTGCAAATCTGATAGAAGTTTAGTTTGCCAATTATGCTGACACTTAACTATGCCCCATATGACGGAATACAGCACTGACTTGGGTATTAACTAATCTGATACTCCCCTAAGTGAAATCACTGAATTACACATTAGAGCCCATCCTTCTGGAGTCAAGTGGAAAAACATCATCTAATGTGTCTCAAACATATTGTGAGACACACCTTACATGATCCTGAACTGTGATATTGCTAAAATCTTTCCAAGGTGTTATGGTAGATTTTCATTAAAGTTCCATTTTGTTTTTAATTACAAGCTATTTACAACACAGATTAAAAAGAAAGATTAAAAGTTCCTTGGAAAAAATAGCTTTTGTATTTATTTTTTCACAATTGCACTTCAAATCATTTAACCCCAGATCTGATATTAGACTGAACAAAAAGAGTAAATAGAACAACATGGCATTAGTGAAAATGGATCTTTCTTAACATCACATAGAAAGACACTTACGGACAATGAGAATTCTGTGATTAAAAAGTCATGGACAAGGATGCTTTTCTCTCAGTATATTCTGCGGTATCTCACAGCCTCATAGCAGGAAACTTTCATCTTGACTCAGTGTTTCAAACTGAGCTGAGCACCCCCACAAGTGCACACACACACACACACACACACACACATATGCAGTGAAATTGTCAAATCCTATAAAAGACTTGAGTCATCTCATTAAATGCTCTCCTGTCCTCCTTTACTCTTGTAAATGTCCGTTCACTCATACCTTTTTGCTCAATAATTCTATCTCTCATATACATTTATCCATTTTCTTGCCCCTTGTATTCCTTCCTCTCTTCCTTCCTATTCATCTTCTTTTCCCTCTCCTTTTCTTTTTCTCTTTCGTTCACCTCTCACTGGTTGTCTACCCAATCAAGTGGCAGGTCTCTATATGAGACCCTGTAGGGCTCCCCAGAGAGGAGTATCTCTCTGCCTGGCAGCAGGAACACAAACCAGCTCTTCCCCAGCTCCTCCTCTGACAGTCAACAAGCTTCTCCTCTGAAACACACAACCCCTTGCCTCTCCATAACCAAGCCAGCACAAACCAGTACAGGCCTTGTCTCTTGACACTTTGACTGCAATACCACATACTTCATTAAGAATTATCCCATCTGAGTCCTTCAGATTAATGTTCCCATCAGTCCTTGGAGTATTGCCGTATTAACTAGCAATACACTCGAGAACATTTATGTAGAATTGAAGAAAGTTGTCTTGAGCTAAAATCTGTTCATCATTCAGCATTCAATTTACCGTGTTTATCAGTCATTACACTTTACTATGTTTAACAAATTAATCATGGGCCATTAAGACTGTAACAAGAGGTCAATACATGTGAACCAGATCTTCACATTGATATAACTCTTTGTTTACATCAACATGCTTAAATACCTTTAAAAGCACTGCAGCGAAGCGTGCTGAATGTGAAAAAAATGTCCAAAGCTGTTTTTGTAGGGGTGTTTCATATCCTCGCTTGAATTGAAACATTAAGAAGTGGTTCAACGTTATGCTGAAAGAGATCAATTTGATCAAAGATAACAGCGGAAAAACAGCCTAAAAACTGATACCCAAATTAAGGACTCCACTTTAGAAAAGGCTCAGCTGAACCAATAGCCCGGAGGACATGGCTTCACACTCCAGTTCTGTAAGCATGAAGGAGCAAACAGGATTTCTGCTTCTCAAAGGCGATGTTGACGATTTAGGGATGTAATTAGCATAAGTCAGCCCCCAGGCAGACTGAAAGATATCTGCCTTGCTGAAATTGTCAGACTTCATTTGTTGGGCAGATGGAGATGAAGACAGGAAAGGCACAGCTTTATGTGATTAAAGACACAATGATTCTGTGCTCTCCTCTCCTCAGGGCCCAGAGGTGGAAGGCAAAGGGAAAAAAGCTCATAAAAAAAGAAAATGCTGTTTTTTTGGGGGGGGGGGGCTTCTTGTCATTCAGACACAGCAACTCAAATAGCTGTCATATCAAAGACAGTCCCTTATGGAGCAAGTGAGTGTTATTTTGCCTAAAGATCTTAAAATATTATCAAACGGGAAACAGTTTCCAATCATTTCCACACATTGTCAGCTTTGTGTCCCAGATGCAGCGGGAAGTTTTTGCACTTTCCAAATGGTTTTGAATATTGAGTCAAACATAAAAATATAATATTTCTCCTAGTCTTAACGGTGTTATGGTACATATTTATATTTCTGCATCAATCAGCTGCTGAGTGTTTCCTCCTTACATGACCTGCCATTTCATATAGTTTGAAGTCATTTTGATCCCTTAATAAGAGGCAAGCGATCTTCTCTATCTTCTTCTCTATCTTCTAACAAATTCTTACAAGTAACTTTTCTTAACCTTGAGTCCTCCATTTCAGTTACATAGAGAGGAAGCAGTTACCTTGACCTGGTGATAATGGGCTCTGAGAGGGAACATGGTGGCATCTCACAGTTCTTCAGCGACCACTTGCTTGCTAATTACTCTGGATCTTCTTAATAACAAGGAACAGCGGCGGCACGCGTCTAATTGCTGGTCTCTGCGAACAAAGACCTGTGACGGCTGAGCGACAGGGCAGCTCATTAGGGTGAGAAAGTGCTGAGGGGTGAGAAGAGAGGCGACCACACTGGTCCTCTTCTCTGTAAAGCCCTCATTCCTACACTCCCTCAGTGCCTGGCCTGCCCATCAGCTCCCCAGGGTACTGCCACTGAATATCAGAGCTGGGTACAGTCAGGCTATTCATCCCTAAGGACTACATTTAATGTGGATTTCTTTTTAAAGAACAAGAAAAAAAAAAAGTTTTAAAGTTTTATTTGCCATCTGTTATTAGTGTATTGGAATTCTTGTCTGTACTTGTCCTCTCAGTCTGCAGTTAACACTAGCCTTCATACTCCATAAGTACAAGTATGACACACAAAAATCTGAGTTAAGAGTGCTTGCAAGGGTAGAAATTTTGTACAAAGAGAGGATTTTGTACAAGGATATCCATTTTCCTTCCAAAACAGTGAATTATTGTCATGGTTCTGAGAACTCCAAAGTGAAAATATAAAATGCACCTTCATAATGGCTTTGATGTTATTGACAGTTGATAACATTCATGTCCCCAGTAGCCATGACACATAAAACAAGTGCACTACAAGCTGTGTAATGATGGAGCGACAGTACAGTGCACTACTCCAGCTGTGACACGTTACAACTACATTACAATGCATTAATGCCTGCATCTGGTGCACCAAGCAGCCATTCAGTCCAGATATTCAAATAGAGCCAAACGTCTCAAAGCTCAGGACTGTTACTCTTCTATGTCTTCAGTAGACCTAATGTTGCCTCTTCTGACAATAAAGAGAATGGGTTTGAGGCACCTTTTTCCTCCATTAAAATAAAGTGTGGTGTCAACCCCACATCCCCTCTCAGTGTGATCTAATGCCCCCTGCTGCCTTTAGGTGCCTAATGGAGGAGGATTTATGTGGGACTTTGTGTCCCGCGCTAATATTTTTCATGCTCTTAAATGACTCCCTAAACTTTGGCTCCTTCACAGCAGAAAAATTTATTGGGCAGCGCACTCGAAAAAATATTATCCCATGCCGCTCTCAATCAATTTCTAATTATCAGAGGAGGTGGCCTCCACATGCACCTGTGACTGGACTGGGATACTCTATCCACACTAAATGGGAACAGCATTTAAAAAACAACTATGGGCAAAGAATAGCCGCCAAAAAAGAAGGATGTGGGTGGGAGACATGAGTGAGAAAAAAAAGAGAGGCAGAAAGCAGGGGATAAAAAAACAATTGTATCTATTAATGTCACACTTTGGCACAAGCCCCAAAAACCTCATCTTCTATGAGTGTCTTACGGACTAGAGCCTTTCACGTGATGAGACTCAGAAGAAGTCAGCGTTTACATTACAGTAACAGTACTACAAGCAGAATGATAAGATTAGGTTGACCTCAGGTTGAACAAAATTCTATTTTTACATGGACGCCTCCTAGAAGATTGATATAAATTTAACACAACATATGCACTCAGGCTTACAGTCTAGAAGTGTGTAATTTAAGTGAATTTATACCAAAACCAAAAATCCAAGGCAGAAAATAATCGTGAAATCCTCAAAATGGAGGTGGTTGGAGTGTGTTTCCGTTGACTGAGCACACAGAGTGCCTGAATGTTCTCTGGGTTCTGCTAGATAGGTACCTGTGGCATTTGGCTGGCATTTATAAATGCAGCCTCTAGATACATTAAAAAAAAGGTTCACGGGAAACACACGGCAATTAAGATGAGCCCGAGCTCCAGAGGCTGTGTCAAAACCAAGGAGGGTTACATAAAACAGCCCCCATCCATCAGCAACCCACATATTACATTCACAATCTCCCAGCATACATAACAAAAGATTCTGAGCATATCCAAAACACTAATGAGAACAAAGCATCGAGTTATGTACAGAGCAAATCACATGAATGCAAAAAAAAAAAAAAAAATCGTTTGTTCAAAAGCACTGACATTTTTTGAGTGATTTCCTCTCTTTTGTTCTACATGGCTGGTTAGTGTTCAACACTTCGACTTCTTGAACGAGAATGCTGTTCTGAGTGGAAGATGGAATTAGTAATCAAAATAATCTGGATTTAATTATTTATTTTTCTTTGAAAAGAGCTGTGAGAAGCATTAAAGCATGACACAGACAGCTTGTACTATCTAACTCCAGAAAGAAAGAGAGACAGAGAGAGACAGAGAGAGAATGCAGAGATTGACTAAGAAAGATCAAGATCAAGATCAACGTTATTTAACTTCAGATCATGTCTGACTCTTCACTGAAAATAATTCTCAACGTTTTAGTTCCCGTTATTTATGTTGTGTACAGAGAGGCAACCCAAATCAAGTCCATCAGAAATGACTGCAAAAGGCCATTTGTCAAAAACTTCTGTCATTCTTTATCTAGTCCTTTGACTCAAGTGCCAAAGGCCCTTACAGCTCAGTTAGAGTGCAGACCATATCACGCAGGTGGCAGAGAACATTGACTTTGACAAGATGAGGGTTTTACACAGTTCAGCTGTCTCTGAGGATGAATGACATTTACAAGATCACATCCATTCCTTTCTTGTGGAATAGCTAGAGGCAGGTTTGTCACATTTTACATTTCTTCATTGTATACGTGTGTTGTCATGTTGCAAGTGCAGGTATGGGGCTAAACAACAAAAATGCCAAAGTTAAGTCCTGCAGCAGGAAGGCTGGCTTTCATATTTTTTTGTCTTGTGGTTATTCTTTACAAAGGCTGGAATATGAGTCTTTTTGCTCCTGTTGACTTGTCTTCAATTCAAGTTACTCATTTCAGCTTATCAGCTGTCATGCAGCTAGCGCACAGCGGCATAGCCAGTTCAGTCTCCATGATCAGACCCCAGGCTGGACTCTGGTCAGATCAACTTGCTGATTCTGGATGAGCCACGGTCTGTCCATTTCCACTCACCCCAGAGGACCACGGACTTACATTAACGATTACAAATCATCAGTCACAGCAACCAGCTAGCAACCACCTCTCACACAGACTTCATCCACCAGATCAAAGATCAATCACCACTGCTCACACACAAACACACACACACACGCACACACAAACACGCCTCCTATACCCTTTTGAAGTCTCTGTTGCCTGCGCAGTGACACACACACACACACACACACACACACACACACAGCTCCTCTAGATGGAGACAGATAGAATGCTGACAGTGGGTGTATCTTTGGTCTTATCTTTCTGGCTAGGTGGCGTCATAGCCCAGCACTACAGGAGACCAATAAACAGCCAAGTTGTCAGAAAACATAAGGCCTGGCCTGAAGCAGCTGCTACAGTGAGATGGAATGGACAGAAAAATGGGACAAGATGAAAAATGTCATGGCCAATTACCATTCTCTCAGTGACAGACATGTGCTGTCCCTGCAGGAAAAGGTTCACTGTCATCCAGTCGTCAATGTCCTCTAATGAACTCAGTGTTCTCTTTTTTTTTTTTTGTAACAAAAATTATGCACCTAGTACCTATTATTTTTTGCTTCATGTAATTTCATGTTACAACACCTGTTTACATACAAATATATATTTCTGTCACCTAAGAAAATTAAGTTGGAAACCTGTATCTTCATGATGGACTGAATACGATGATGTATGAGCTTTTAAAAACTGATAATATCAAATACATATTTTACATGGTTTTTAAACTCGCAATTCTCCTTCACATTCAGCAGACCGTCTAAGCCAACTAAAGTCTGCCCTACCAAGGCAAAGGTCAGTAACTGCTCACAGAGTGAAACTGAGAAACATTATATTAAATTTTCTGTACTGGCCAGTCAAATAAATAGAGGGTAGATCACTGGAAGTGAAGTGATTCGTTGGATATTAGTGAGATTCCAACAAATCATAAGAGCCAAAACTATTTGTGTGTGACCTTTGACCCTTAAATGACAGCTACTGCAAGTTGTTTTGGCATTGTCTATTACAGTTTGCAACGGAACACTACAGTGAAACATTGTGCCTACCATTTTCATGTGTGATATCATTATTGCTTCTCTATATATAAACTGTGTTTCTCAGAACCAGCACTGCGCTTGTGAAATCATATCTGTTTTGTTTGTACTTTCCACCAAAAAGCACACAAATGTAACAGAGGTTACTGTCTGCAGCCTTTGTCTTGTATTATTCCATCAGTTGCCTGTTGGTGTCTGACAGTCACAAATACAGATTCAATAGCCAGCTGGATGTAAGCATTCATTGATGTGTTAATAAGCTAATTGTTTACTTAACCCTATTCGATGACAAAACAAGCTGCTATAAGTTCGTCTTGTTGTCTATCTGTTGTTTCAGTACAAAGGCAGCAGCACATGTGCCTGTATGGATGAACTAAAATAGAATGGAGTAAATGCAGTTACTGCATTTTGCCTTTATTTCTCAGCTTTGTTACAAACCTGAATTTTTGTACCCAGAGCTGTGGTGCAGCTTTTATCCATACAATAGAGCAGAAGTCTGTCACAGACTTGAATACAACTCTGGAATGGCAAAATTGACAATGACTCAGTTTTGACCAAGCGAACAGTTACTGTTCTTTGCCCTAGTAGGGCAATAGTAATCACATAGCAGACTGTCTCCAGAAGGTTCTTTACAATCACTCTTAAAACTCCCACTGAATTTCAAGCAGTTGCCAGAAACCGTTCATTTAGCATGTGGGCAGGACACTCAGTGTGTTCTAAAAGCCAATCACTCGCCATACGCCTGCAGAATATCCTGTAAGACAACAGAAAATATCTTTTTTACAAAAACAATCTAATGTTTCATGTGCTCTGTGTATTACCTGCAGCTGAAATTTTCTCTGTCTGAGGGTCTTAAGACTTTGTCAAGCTGTTTGCGGTGTAGCAATTTATAACATCAAGCTCTTTTATTTCAGTAACATATGACATTGCTTACACAGCCGAATGTTTCAAATGTCACACTTGTCCAGCACAGAGTCCATCCAAGTTGTGAACTCCTCTGGAATGCAAACCGAACAGTCCTTCATCCACAAGAATAGACAATTTTGTGTTTGTGAGTGTGTGTGTGAGTGTGTGTGTGTGAGTGTGTGTGTGTGTGTGTGTGTGTGTGTGTGTGTGTGTGTGTGTGTGTGTGTGTGTGTGTGTGTGTGTGTGTGCGCGTGTGTGTGAGTGTATGTGTGTGTGTGAGTATGTGTGTGTGTGTGTGTGTGTGCACGCATGCATGCACCCGGCTCTACCTAAATTGTGAAGTTTAAGAACAGCTACTAAAGTAGCAGAGGATGTCAGATTAAATCAGCAGGTCTTACATTTCCTGCCTCATGGGTTTGCAGATACTGTTGCACAAGCACACACTCCAAAAGTGCCCATAGACTCACCTGAGAGACATTTACGAGTGTTTAGACGCATTGGACCAGAAGCTCATGGTTTGTTGTGGCTGCGCTTCATTAACTCTGGCTACAGCTGAAGCCATTTTGACTGTGCGCCCTGGTGAGGTAATAGCTGAAGTCCAGCTGGAGTTCCCTGAGCCGTCTGATGCTGCTGTGTTCACTTCAACTGAGCCTGCACAGGGCACAGCTGTTAAAAAAAAGGGCTGACTCCTAACTGGGGCTATCAGACCATGGGCTAAGACCACAAAAGCATAAGCCCACCTGCAGACACCGGTGGATGAACTAGAAGCATTTTGTTAGTGCACGCAAATAGCAGAACAGAGGCAGACCTCTGAGTGACATAAATATTTACCACACAATGTAAAAAAATTAAGTGGTAGCAGCCACTATGTCTGTATGGTTTGGACCCCTGCTATGAGAGAAAGTACAGACTGCTAACACGGGATGCATGGGAAACACAACTGAAAATACGGAATTCAGTTCATCACAGTGGAAGCATTGTTGAAAACCAAAGAGACACCAGGCCTGTTCTTGCTCCAGTGTGAAACTTGGGAATAGATTTGAAACTTTACCTCATCAGCAGTCAGTAACACCAGTATAAAAATATTAGGATGTATCTAAAGCTTGTATAGTCCTCTACAACTAGTCTAAAGCCTGAAAACACTAGATAAAAAAAAAAATCCCCAAATCTCTTAGTTTGGTAAACTGGTCTTGGCACTAATGCGATACATTGATCCTTGGTTTGTGCAGTCTCCGTGAAGCTCAGCTCTGTTTTGTGAAAAGTGCTGAATGAGAAAAGATCTTGAGGCTATGTAATCCGACGATGGAAAAGGAAACCTTTGAAGGCATTGTTCCATGCGGTCAAACAAATAATTTCTTGGTTGGCTTGTTTCTGGCCCTGGCGTTTAGAAATGATTTTCTGCTTTACACTTAGTTATTGCCAACATGATTCTTTAACAAAGGTTTAATATGCTTGTTGGCAGTCAATGGTACTTGAACTACCAGCTGTGAGGCCAGGTATAGATTTAACCAGTTGCTCACATAGCCAGCCAATCAATATATTATTAGGGCTGATATCAAGCAGGGGGCATCTTGAATAAGCTGTATTTAAACTTGTGTCTTTAAACTTATGCCTTTGGTCTTTTATTTTAGTTTTTTGGCAATGCACCTACGGCAATCTCAAGGTCAATAAGTAAACAATTGAAAGGCATTAACCATCATTATCGCAAGAGAGGGAAAGGGGAGAAAGAGCAAATAAGATATGAGAAAGAAAAACAAAACAAACAAAAAGGCCGTTATCGTTCATAAGCACATATTAAGATTTGACTCTCCTCTCACTGTAGTCTATCATATAGGATCAAAACAATGACATCACCAACAGAGATGAACTCTCTCTTTTGAGAGTTGGTTTCTCAAAATGCACCACTTATACATAACAGAAATGGGCTATAGTGCTTCTGATACTAGCCATGATAAATGACTCTTTCCTTTAAATATTGATTTTGTACAAACAGGACACACTGATGTGCTTCGGACCACCACATCAATGTGATCTCAGACCTGAATAATTCTTAATGAGGTCAATTTCTACTTCCCTCCTCCAGCCAACCTGCCACAAGGCTGGGGGGACAGACATATTCCATGGAGCTCTGGAGGGTTCTACAGTATAGGTAATCAATGGTAGCCATGGGAGCAGAACTGACACTGGTTTGGAGGTCTGTGTTCTGTCGAGGAGCCTTGAACTTGACCAAAACAGCCTTACACCAAAACCGCTGAGTCACTGACTATAGGTGAGTTATTGTCACAATGTAAAATATTTTGGGGGGAAAAAAAGAATAGGTTATGTTTGGTTCGTGATAACTTTGCTGTGATGTGTTAAAACCACCTGCAGTAAAGCTGTTTTTATCTGGAATAGTATATGAGCACTTTTCGCTGTTGCTCATTTGTGCCTTGTATGGCAACCTTAAATGAGACATCACAGCTGGTTCAGGCCACTGGCATAAATTAGTAACTGGTGGTATGCTAAAGAGGGCACTGAGGCATACAGGCACGTGGGTGTCCCCCAAGCGGCTCCATCCCAGACCCAATTCAACCAGAACTGCGAGTGAAGTAATGATGGATCAAAACCCCATTACACAACCCTGCCTGGAGGGCTCGTCTCCTGTCTCTCAGAAAGGTGCTTCCAGTGCCCAGCTGCACAGCCTGCTGGCTTGCTGAGTTGCCATCCTTCAGATGGCAAAGTCACCCCCTCCCCCTCAGCAGCCTCTGAATTACTGGGCAAGTGGATAACCTCTGATGATTTACTAACGACTGAGCTCAAAGGCTTCAAACACAGGCCATTTATACTCACTAATTTCCATCAGTCACAACCAATCCCTCTAGATTTCTTAAAAGATGGTCCTCTTTTAGATACACTTTTACTTGATAAATTCATTTCTACTAAATTTTACATTTATATGTTGATGTCTATGAGACAAGTGTGTGCCATAAGACATTCCACTTCTCCCAAAATTTACCTTCAGCTATTTGCACATGATCAAAAATATCTCACAAAGCCCAGAGAGGCAAAAAGGATTCACCAAGTAGGATATGCATGCATTCAAGATGAGGTTTTTTCTTTTTTTGCAACATCGCATGCTAATGATTTGTTCCTTATTTATCCATTTCATGAGAGTAGCAAACCATTATTTATAGGTCCAGGTAGGTTTGCAGTGGTTAAGCACCATATGAGTATGAGGCAGAGTGGAACAATTCCTGTGACAGCCTTCAGGGAGATATGACTGCAAAGGTATTTTCAATCTCTTGAACCGTCCAGTTAAAGAAGTCTGATGCAAACATGGCATTCTGAATGTCTGATGAAAACATGACATTGTGAATTATGCATGATGGTGTGGGATGGGGGGGTGTCCACTGTTGTTGTGGGGTTGTGTGCACACTTCTCTGCAATCTGATTTCCCAGAGTGGGATTTTTGCATTTATATCAGCCCAACCCTTATGGGAATCAGGCAGAACCAGGTCATTAGTAAAAATATATATCAGAGAGCTATTAATTAAAGTTCTACATTAAATTGCGATCATTATTTCCCTTTGTTTGATGTCATTTATTTTAATAATGAGGGTTTGTCAAGAGCAGCATCTGGATATTCATAGACCAGATCCAACACTTCCATAAGCAGAATAAAATCATGATTTGAAATCTCTCTTTAACGGTTAAGGATGCTTCAGTCTGCAAACAAAAGTGCAACACATTGCACCTCTCCAAGTTTTCACTTTATTTTTAACTTCAAAAGCTGCTCATGCCTCAGTGTATTATCATCATGCATATTTGCTCCCCCTCTGAAGTATGTCTCATCCTTAGTTGAGAACGGAAAGGCAACTGTGTGAGTAAAGATTATCAGGAAATTAGAATCAAAGAGACTCTTCAAAATGTGGCACAGCAGAGAGCTGTGTAATGAAGTCTTCAGATGAAAGAATGAGATAGATTGGGGATAAGAAAAATAGAAAATTTTCCAAGTGACAGTCAGTATCCTTAGTGGTGATTACAAAAGGACCTGGATGTTATTTTGCTAGAATGTTCCAGATCTCTCCAGTCTGGAGGGTTTTCTGATCATGCCCTTCCCTTTCTTTCAATTTTTCTTTTTTCTTCAAAAAGAAAGTCCTTCCCTTACCCTTTTGTTCAACCCCAAGGGCCAGTGATTAACAATGGAGGTCAAACTCTGTGAACTTGACAGAACTGTTTAAAACTTAATGATGAGAAATGAGACACTATGGGTTCTTTTTATTTTTTCACCCTTTTCTTCACAGCCCTTGAGGACAACACGTGAGTCTATGTGAACAATAATCTGTTTCCTGTGTAATACCTTAGTTAATTCCTTTGTGATTAAACAGCATGTCTGTAATGGAAATTAACCTCATTGATTGTAACAGTGCCTATGCTCACATCTTTAGTAATCTGCTGATAGCAGGAGAAAGATTGACAAGACAGGAGCTGTTGAGAGGGACTAAGCCTAAGGATCAACACTAATTTTCAAAACTAAGGACTCTAGAGTTGTGGAAAGAGTCCCCAGTGGACATGACACTATGAACCCACTCTGATTTCTGTTTGACTCAGTAATTGTGCCTGTATGACAAATCCTTCCACTACAAGGTTCTCACACTTTTTGCCATGGATTCACTCTGACCTGAACGGATCAAATCATTTTGAAAAATTCTCAAACCAAATCAATGGCGGTTTGGCTCATCTCTGGTGATTCATGTCATTATGCTTCATATACTTTATTGCATATACTTTGCACCATAAACATTTATGACAACTTTCTATTAGCCCAGCAGCTCCTCCCTCTGTTACTCAACCCATAAAGTACTGGTTAATAGGGCAAAGGGGCATCTTTCATCTGGGGTGCATGGTTTGAATCCCAGCTGCCCCACACTAGTTAACTGTGGTTGGGAGTTCACAAAACACAGTTGGCTACAGTTGTTAACTTAAGTGAATTGAATGCTCCCTGTCTCATTCAGTCAGCTGTTGTCATTGCTGGTCTGGCCCTTGGTTAGCGAAATAGCACCCTCCCCCAAGCAAATTATGTGACTTGATCATATGACACAACCTGTAATGTAGAAAAATGAGTGACTAGCTTCGTGAATGTGAGAGGAAGTATATGCAAGCCTCATTCACTTTGATTGATGTGAGAGGGAAACTTACAAGAGCCCGGGTGGCTGGGCATCCCATTTTGGGAGTAGTGGGGGTGGAGTTAAAAGGCAAAACTGTCTGGGTAAGAATTTATGCAGAAGAATAATAACGGATATATGAATTCACATTAAGCTTTTAGCAACTTGTGCCAGTCATTATACATACAATGGACATGTTTGGATATAACTAGTAAGTGTACTCATATACAGCTCAAATATAAACTATCTCTAACTGAAACTAATGAATATTTGTCATTTATATGCATCAGATCTGAGATACATAAAACAGCACTTATGTTGACATTATGCTGTATTACCTGTGTTTTTTTTTTTAACTGCACACTTACCCTACGCAGAGGGGGTGATTTTCACTTGTGATAGCAGGTGTGAGTGAGGTGTGCTGTCACTTGAAGACACATCTCTAGGATGAAGCAGTTCAAAATTCAGATTTGAACAAGTTTACATTGTTTACGCCGTGCACAGACACAATGTACACATATGCATGTACTCACACATCTGCACTCTTACATTACACTTACTATACATATAAACACTCCAACACCCATACTTACACACACCCACAACCACACCCACACCCACACCCACACCCACATACGCATACATGCACACACACACACACACACACACACACACACACACACACAGCAGGTATCTTATTTTGGGTCATTTTGTGTCCTCTGAACCTGAATGTTTTAACTTATGTATGCTAACTAAATCTAGATGAATAAGGAGCAGTGTTCAATTTAAACAGCTTGCACTGCTGTGGCTCTGACATTGACCTTATTTCATCTGTGTTCTGACCTCCGGTTTATCATGTTTTTCTATTTTCCATATTTTCAAACTGGATCATAACTACTTTCAAGGGGGCCGCATGGTTCCCGTTGTCTCTGGGTGTACTACAAGTGATGTGATTACAAAAATAAGATATTGCTATGTTTTATCATTTTATTTAGGCAAGAGGATTTTCAAATGGTCATTGAAGTATCATTACAAATATTTTGAAGACAATGGTTTTTTTTTTCAATGTGGCTGGGAAGATCTTTTAGTCAATTCAACGTAATGAAGCTTTGTGAATGAAATCTTGAGTGTGAATTCAGTGTGGTGAACTGTGAGTGGTTAAACATTTCCATTCATGAAAGATGGATTCACAGTAACATTTTTCATTAAGTAACAGTTTTGGTCAGTCTTGGCATAAATCTACTGTATGTCATAATATTTTTATGAAATATGGCACCAAAGGATGACAGCCTGCATAATTATATGTTCAGCAATGGGCAGTAATTCTGTTAGATGTATTTGATGTATGTGTTCACACAGACATCCTTAAAATACCTCCTCTATTTGGTAGTCTTAATGCAATATATGCAGAGGGCTGTATTTTTGCGTTGTCAAATTTCTATCATGCATCTTCAAAAGTTCTGGTCGTGTGTACACCCCTTTTTATTTCATCAGCTTTCAATCTTTACTTCTCTTACTGTTTTTCTGAACCTGCTGCCGTCAAGCCTCTCTACTGAATATTGAAGAGCAAAGGTATTATTGCACTAAAACTGATGCACTGCTTGATCATTTTCCCCCAGAATAAGCTGTCATGCCACAACAGTAACTGAGTTCTGAGCATGTGACATTTAGAATGTTCTATGAACTTGCTCCCATACTTTTCTACCATTAATGTTTTAGCACAGAGAACTCTACGGTATGTGCTGGCTAGCTATCTCATCAGCCACTCACTCAGCAGGCAAAAACAGTGGCTATAACATCAAGACCTTCATTAATGACACTCTGGTTCAGACAAGTTATTGCAATTTGCTAGTTCCCCATTACAGTCAGAGTCAACGCTGCAGTGAGTAGTGAGTAAGACATTTTGTCAACCTCTCTGTCCTGTCCATGCTAACATGTTTTTACATGACTGGAATTGGATGGACATTATGCCAGGAGGTTAGACAAAAAGCTGTAGATTGCTCTTTCTGACGACTTTGTATCGTCTGGGGGTGTGTAAACAATGATTTTGTGATCTTGGCAGTGCCAGCTGATTAACACTTATCCTGAGGTCTTTAGGGAGTAGGAGGAGAGCTTGTTCATGTCTTCTCGTGCTAATGTGCCCTATGCTACTCTTTGTTAAGGCATGCTGCATTGTTCTGTTTTTGTTGGAGTTCATGTAAGGGATAAAATTATTATTGGTAATGATGCAATGTGACCAAATGCACAGTCCTCTTTGTTGAAAGTATTTGTATTTTTTCTCCTATTTTCCTTTCCTATGTTTTGAATCAGCAGTAATACATTGTCATACAGGAGAAATACAATAGGTTTTATAATTTAATCAGTGTAAACTGATCCGCTGTGTATAAATATCAAGTAATTTATAAAATATATAGTGTAAAATTACATAGTTTTGGGTAATAGCATAATACATAGTATTATAGTAGAATTATAGCATAACACATGGTACTGAGACAGAAACTTTAAAACTTTTAAGTATTATGCTGTTGTAATTAATATCAAATTCATATAGAACATAAGTTGTTTATAAAGAGTATACAGAGTAGAGTGTGATATCTTGTTTATGTTTTATTTATTATTTTTCTAATTGGATAGACTGATAAAGGTCTTGTGGATGCTGCAGCGGAGAATAGGAAGAGGACCCATTCATATGTTCACATGCTAACATGCCACATATTAGTCTTTGTTCAGAATAAATCCACATATCCCTGCATTCCTCTGTCTGCTGTGATTGGTTCCATTTCCCATGAGGCACTAGATCATCTGTGCTGTTCTGAAATTGCTATAACAACAGAAAAAAATTGTCCCTTTCATAATGATACACCTACATGTCCACATCTATTGTAACTCTAATTTCTTTCAAAATAATTTTATTTCTTTATGAAAATGCTGAAAACTAGTTATACCTGCAAAAAAAATGCATTTTGTATGTTCAAAATACAATTTTATTCCATATACTGGTACCAGTACTTTGTAGTTTATTTTGATATTTTTGCCATTGGGGTATTTTTAATGCTGTATAAGAACACATGCTGCTGTATTTTTGTATATATGTGAAACTTCATAGAAGTGACATGTGATGGAGCCAGTTATTGCAGATCCCACTGCAAATAATTCTGTCATATGGACTCGATGATATTAAAATGAATAAGGATCTCAGTTCTCCACCCTGTCCTCAAATGCATGCACTGCCAACCATCACTTTTCACCTGCCAGTTTACAAGTGTCCTTGCCTGCAACCATGCAGACACTCCTCAAAACTAGAAGCTGCTGAAGTCCGATGGCAGGAGCATACCCTCTCCAGACATCCTTCTCAGAACACCACTGATTCTGCGACACCCAGCCCAGGCAGTAGCGATGCTGAAATTCCAACTCACAAACTTGGTGACCTGGGGTACAGTATAGTTTACTGCTGCCCCACCCAAAAGCAACACACACCTTTTAATTTGAAAGACTCCTCAAGGCAAATGCTTTACTAAAGGCATTACTATCACTGAACATCATGGCTGCAGGGACAGAGATGTCACTCATGATGAAAAGGGTAAAAACAAACTACTGTATATTCTCTGAAATTGAATTTCAACCTTCATTTGTGGTCCAGTAATTTCTGAACCTGTCAGCCCTAAGCACACCTTTAAACTGATTCTGTTCCTTTATTTGAAGCTATTGTGGTCCATACAGGCACAGACAGAAACTCAGCAATCAAATGGGGAACAAGTCTATATTTATGCCCTCACCATACAGGATGTTAAGCGCGACATTTGAGCATAAGAAACAAAAGCACCCACTGGTCAGTTGTAACAAAAGACTTAAGGAAAGCAAATAAGAGACATTGTTTGAAGGCTAACATTTTTCTAAATGAGGGATTAAAAGACTAGATGATGGAGCAAGCATTGCGACTTCAGTAGTCTTTTACTGTGCAGATATCTCCAGTGTAGTGGTATGTACACCGTGGGCACTCTATTTTAGATACATTAGCCACTGGTGATAGTATCATGTTCATCAGTCTAGAAATACTACCATGTGTTGTCAAATAGAAATGGCTTAGACACTGCATTCCTGTAACATCACAGTGCACAGTCTGCCTCCCTATATCCTCTTTGTAGTTTCATGTAATCATTTTCTCACAGTGTTTTCCATTATTAATTAATAAGCAGGACGAAGTCATTCCCGTGATCCCCTCGAGGGTCTGACGGTGCTGAGAGCTCACCTGGCACACAGCCAATCATGTCGCAGTCTGAAAAAGGTAAGAGGAATCATTTTCACCTTCTCCTTTCTGGTCAATGAATTTTTCATGGCATTAGTCATTCAACCTGACATTCGTTTTTAAGGAGGGGATATTAAGGTCATTTCTAAATCATCAAAGCTGAGATATTCATAATCTGAATACAACAGACAAATGTTTTCATGAAGTTTGAACCAGGCAACCATTTGATGTAATGAAGCGACCGTGATGTAGTTTCATTGTAGAGAAGGACCAAAGACATTGTGGTACCATATCAAAAGCCATCTCTTGTTTCATTATATAAGCGTTACCTCTTCAGAGTTCACAACTGTTTGTTTCCAATTGTTTTCTGTTCCCTAAGGTCCTGAAAAAAAGAATATATCAGACCAAAACAAAACAAAACAAAGGAAAAAAAAAAGGCTCAGCATTTGAGGTCACCAAAAGACACTGTAAGAACTTTCATGTACTGTAACCATATACAGTTCACCCATGGATGTTGTTTCCAACAAAATCCCTGAAGAAATACACAGTCGGGGCTAATAAAGCACTTTTTTTATTAACTTGCCTCTGCTTAAAGCAAACCAAAAAAGTGATACTTGAGCAATCTGCATGTAATTTTATAACAATTATGCAGCTGTTTTCTCTTTTGTTTTGGGCTCTTTTACTCTCTCAAAATTGTGCAACTAAAACCGACAAGATTAATTGCTTGCACAGCCTGTTTGAAAAAATGAAACACTTAAATAAGGCATTATTGTTAGGTATGATGAAATTGCATCTCATGAACCTGTGGGACATCATGTCCTTACAAATCCCTTTTCACTTTGGGAGCAAGCCCTCAATATTGTATTTATTATCTCTGGGATGTCTGCAGTGATTTCTGGTCCTGAAAAGGAGCTGGAAAAAGGTTTTGCTGACGATCACAGAATGTGTGTTTGTGCTAACAGTGTATTGAGAAGTCTTCACCATATCCACATGTATAACGACACACAGCTAAGCCCTGACAACTTGTATTCTGACAGAACTAGATCTACAACATTCAGTTTTCCCTTTCCATTACTGCCTGTGTTCAGCTGAGAGGAAAAAGCAAAGTTCTCATTTATCTACTCCCTGCAGCCTTGGCGCAAAAAAAAAATTTGATTTCCTTTTTTTCTTTCTTTCTTTCTTCCCTTAATTGTTTTAACTTTCATGTCGCTGTCACGTCTATTGATGGCACTAAAAAAACAGCTTGGAATATCACTATTGGTAGCAGAGGCTTATCTGGAATTGGCAGTAGTCACAAGGAGAGCAGAATTCCATTGACCTGCTGCAGCAATGGAATCCTATTATTATATGCGCACAGTCGCACAAGCTTTTGAAACTCAGTGATCAATTTAGGAACCGAGGGGGAATGGCAGGGTGAGGGGTATAAGAGACAACGTGCATATTTTATGTGCCCCCATTGATGTTGAGTTTTATTTAAATGAATTAATATATTTTGACGCATTTGACCGATTAAAGGCGACGAGCTGATCTCATTACTGGAGCCTCTGGGGATACGTGCACTGGACAGAATTGCCTGGGGTTTTGATGAATTTTGCATGCTAATCCAGATATTACATTCAGAGCACTGAAGGCTGACTGAGGCACCTTAGACTGCTCTCTTGGATCCAGTCTGGATCAGAGGGGTTTGGCTGGAGGCAAATCTGTTGTATACCAGCCAGAGGAAAACTCCCCACAGTAGTGGAAATAAAACCGCGGAACCAGGACCGACTATTTTAATCTCTGATCATTCTTAGCTGATTATGACTTCATTCATATCTCATTCAATAGATCTAAACTGCATGTACTCTATGTAATATAAGTAGAGGCACAGGAATTACGTTTCATCATGATGTAAGAAAACTGTTTCAAATACAGTAAACACAAACAACAAACAAACATACACACATACACATACACACACACACACACACGCACGTGCACACACACACACACACACACACATAGACATATACACATATGCACAGACACAGACACAGACACACACACACACAGATGACAACTACAATAAACCTCTGCACTGAGTATACTTCAGATTTAGTTTACAAAGGTATTCAAAAGACATGCAGCAAAACAAACCACTAATTATTGTCTTGTAGTTATGTACTTGGATATATGGCTTACACAATCAGTGAAATTAATCCAATCCTAATCAATAATATTATTTGAAGGTGAAAAATGAAATTATGGTAAAGACATGAAAAATGGCTAAGCCTTAAGTTTAAAAAACAGCAAACAATACAAAGTCAGGCATTACACAATAATAAAGTAAGTACAGTGGAGAAAGAACAATCCCACTGTAGAGCTGGACTTTGTCTAGCAGGATGCTGTCAAGTGAATGGAAATGCGATTTATCATATTGGAGAAAAGTTTTGAGGCCATACTGTAAATGGAGAACAGTTTTAGGCCGGACATTCAACAGTGTTATACTACAGTGACCTTTCAGGTATCACACTGTGGTAGCAATCACTGCACATTTACACTTATTACTGTGCATTCACAATAAGGTCTCTACTAATTTGCAAGTGGCACTGTACTGAAAGTTAATATCAGCTTATGTTTTTGTGTCACTCACTTACACTATGAATAACTTCATTACCTTTAGTGTTAATTAAGTGTCACCACAATGGTCAAAATACGGAATGACTTGTCGTAAAATTAAAAAGTAACGTTTTCGCTGCAGCTGAGTCAAGAGCTGCATATGTGGTATGTCTCTCTCGGTAGGTTTTCTTACCAGTGCGGTACAAAGTCTATTAGCCATATGCAAAGGTAACAGCCAATTTTCATGAGCTGTAATTAGAATTAATACAAAATGAAGTTCAGGCTAGGTTCAAATAGAAAAGAGAAAGAGTTCAGTTAGTGGTTTAACAGGGAGTGCTTCTGTCTGAACAAGTCTTACTTCACTGTAAGCAAAAGGAATGGCGTGAACTGAACTCACAGGAACTGAAGCCATGCCAAATTACATTTGTTTAAAAATATGAATGTGTATTAATGGGTCAATACAGTCAGTGTAGATATATTGAAGTTAATACAGAAAGAGTGTCAATCCCATTTTAGGGTTAGATATGTGTTTGTGAAGGGAAGGTTAAGAAAGTTTCAACAATCATTTAAATGGCGTGTTGACTCAGCTTCACTGCTACACACTGACAAACAACCACCTGTACTAATCACAGACTTTTGACATCTGAACTTCCAAAAATGACCAGCTGTGTTGATCAAATTAACTTGAAAAACAATGTGTCATGCTAATCAGGCTCAACAGCATGGCAATTAACCAGTGACAGCAATTTACCATTAGTGGCTGTCACTTCATCTACTGAGATAAGCATACTTGAGTCAGACAGTCTTCTAGATGAAGGTGTTGGGGTATGAACCTTTAATCTTGATTGGATTTTCTTTAACATCAGTTTCAAATAACCACTCATACACAAATCCCTTTCCTTTTTTTTTTAAAGTTATACTGTTTTGTGCTTAAGTTGATTTATCAGGCAGCTTCTTAACAATGTTGCTGGCGTTTTGATAAACAAAGTATCCCAGGCAGGTGGAAACTCCCACGCATGCAACTTCCTTTCACTGGCATTTATAAATGGCCGATTCTGCGATCTGTTTGACATTTGGAACCTTTTTAATTTATTATGCACTCAAAATGATGTACAATACATTGTTAGTATGGATTAGTTATCATCACTTTTGAAGGTCCTCACATTTCCACTAAGGCATGACATTTTTCTAACCTGCATTACAGTAACAATGATCACATTTATGCTAAGCACATTTATGCATTATCATCTGTCGGCTCTAATGGCGCTAGCCTGAATGGTTAAAAGGATAGAAACCCTGAACTATTAAAAGATTGAAACTTTGCATATTGCCATGAAAGTACTGGACATTACAACATTAATCATACTGGTGTCAAATTTCAGCTCAAAGCCAAAGTGATTGCTCAGACAGTCCTGTACCAATAAAGCAGATAAAGTTGTAAGGAGCAGATCCTTTGGAGTACCATTAATCTATTTAAATATCATAACCTATTTAAATACTATCAAAAATGACAGGCAGATGTTTCATGGAAGAAGGCCTTTGATACCTTTGAATCTTTCATTCCTACTGTTTAAATATTTTATATGCTCTTGATAAGGCCCACACTGAGAAAGCAGGCACCAGTTAAAGTTGGCACAGTGAGTTCGACATTTTATCAGTAAAAAGATGACCATTCTGAATCTGCCCACAGTTTCAGCCTACCTCTGTGAGCTTTTCTTGGGGCCGGAGTTTACTTCTCCTGCCTTACCCACCCTACAACTACTCCCTATCACATCCAAAAATAACAGTCTGTCCCAGGCCTTGGGCAAAACATTCAGAGCAAGTGTGGCCTCTGATTTATAATAAAAGTACAATAATAAACATATTTAAAAATTCTATTTGAGAGCACAAGTTTGCTCTTTGAAGATAAATTTTTAACAACCTTCCCTTTGAGGTTATAGTACTTCTTCAAAATTTCCAGATGGTTTTGAATTTTTCTGTTGTTTATTTCTCTTGCCTTCAAGATGACGGAGAAAGAGCAAAGAATTATGACTTATAACTTCTAAAGCTTGATTCCCAGACAAAGATGAAGACTGGCCTTGCATTATATTGCATTTTTAATGGAGAATCTCCATTTCAAATATACTTTAATCCATTACTAGGCTTGATCTTATCCCCTTGATTTCCACATCCTGGGGCTTCAAAGCCCATTAGCAAGTGAAATCACTTGTTACACAAGAAATCACAAAAGCCAGACCAGTGGTCATCTTGTATTAGTGCCTTTTAACCATACCCTCAAGATTGCTACAGTGACCCAACACCATCTAGCCCACAATGTAATTAATTCTGGTTGATGGCCCGAGTGGGTTGAGGTAGGGAGGTGGGTTGGACTCACGGATTGCTTTTCATTCAATCTCAATTACATGTGCAGACCCTCTGTCTCTCAACCAGTAAAGCTAGCAGCATGTATCGATTAAGGCTGCAATGTGATACCATGTGCTGTCTAATACCATGGAAAGACCCTGGGGCTGTAAGTCATTCCTTAATAGTGAGACAAATTGGCAGAATCTGCAACTGGGCACATACTCGTTTTAATTCCACCTCCAAATCTTCCCTGCTTTTTTGCTTTCTCTTGTCCAAGGCTGTCCTCTATAGACTGTCCTGTGTTCTCATTGGCACTAAGCCTGCAGGAAGTGTTGGATTAGTGAGGAGGGCACTACCATGGCTTCAGGTGGGTTTGGCTGCTAAGACTGGCCATTTCAAACACTTGTGGACTTATATGATTTGTACTTGTGCTCTCCTTCTCTTTCTTGCCTCTTCATGAACAATTCACAAAAATATTTCACTTTCTTAAAATATATAGTATATGTGGAGCTGCAGCTCATTTTAGTTATTCTTCCTGTCCAATGCTTCACATTTGCTAAACAGTTACTGGTTGTTTAGACAGGTCATTTTAAGACTTTAGTTGATATAAACTGTCCCTCATCAGAACAGTAAATAATAATCTGGTGTTTCATTACCATCTGAAAATTCCTCATGTCTTCAACAGTACGAGGGATAACGAGCATGAACTTCAGCTCTCCCCAGCGAGACCAGGAGAATCAAAAGGTAATCTGTGGGACGTGAAACATGAGCATCCTAAACTTGAGTGCAGCACTGTATGTGTGAAAAGAAAAAAAAATACCTTTGGTCCTCAAAGTCAACCCAGAATTAACATACAGGGCCAGGATTTACTGTTTCATCCAGAAACATGGTGCACCTAAATAAGTATATGGAAAACTACCATTAATAAATCTCATCACAGATACAACTGCTTTGGTATTTAGATCTGCAGATAAACTGCAGGCACTACTGTAGGGAAGAAACCAAGAGCACAATATCAATTTGCACTAAACAGTGAAGGCTCTGTCTGTCACAAAACCATGTATCATAAAGGAATGACATTAAGTTCTAAACCACACATAACAATCTTTTCCTTAAAATCCCTTGGGTTCATTTTTAGAAGATGAAGCTCCAAAATGTGCCTATGACAAAAGATGGATGCTTTTATCAGATTAACGCAATACCGTTATACTTATCACGTTACAAACCTGCTATTTTTAGTGTCTGTATCACACTCTCAATTATTAATGAGACACGAAATGTAAGATAAAACAGTTGCTGTACTGTGAGACCTAACTGGGAAAAAAAAATCTCCACACTACCAAACCAGTGAATATCAGAGATTAAATCCTATTAGGCTAATCCCTGACTTGTCTCTGGATTCATTAGCAAGGCAGAAATGTAAGAAATCTTTCATGATGTGCCTGCTGAAATTCTTCATACATTCTCAAACATGCATACCAATGCTTACTTACTATAGATTTCGAATTTGAATTTATTCACGGAATCAAATCAAAGGAATCCAACACAGTAATTTGTTCTCTTTTCATGTGGTTCCATACAAAAAAAGAGCACCAGTACCATGGCGTTACGCTGTTGCACTGATCCCCAGAATCCACTCATTGGCTTCTTTGATTTGCCTGCTAGATGACTCAGTTCAAATTGAAATTGCCCTTATCTATGCTTTTGCATTACCTGCCTCCTATTTTGTTAGAACCACTACACAAAAGACTCACCTTGAACAGTCTCAAGATGTTTGCCACCATAATTGAGACAGAGCTAGCCGCAGCTCCAATCACACCCACAATCTTGTCGGGTTTGGCAAAAATGGGCATCTCTCCACTAGCACAGCGTACATCAGAGGAATCCCGCTCAATCAGCGCTTGCACAAAAGTGAGCGACTGTTCCAGGGCGTAGGTGTCACGTGAGCAGGTGTCCAGAATACGTGCCCCGAGAGTGATGTTGGGCAGCAGGTCGGGGTCTTTGTTGATGAGATCAATGGCAAACAGCATGGCCTCCAGACGGTGGATACCTTTCTCTTTCTTTAGTTCACCACAGGGGGCACCACGCTCACCCCGTGCATGCACTGGAAACAACCCACCCAAGATGATGTCTCCATCCAAACGAATAGAGTGGGCATGCTCAGCAGGCAGCGTCTGGAGGTCAGGGCGCTGGGCGTGAAAACGAGCTGCCATCAGAAGAAAGAGAACACAGACGGGCCAAACAAAGACCTTCCCCATGATTTGATACAAAGGGAGTCGGAGAAGCTGGAATGGGATGGCAGTTAGGGTGTAGAAAGTTAGAGTAGTGAGTTGTGAGCAGGGAAAAGGTGCACAAAGCTATTAGGGTCATCAGTGCCCCTTTCTGACACAGCCATGCTCCATGGATCCGACAGTAAACCACCCATCTGCTACTATAGTGGCTCCAAAGACACAGATTTACAATCCAGTCGGAGGGGATGAATGGGTGGGTTCTGGGTGGTTTTGGAGGATATGATGATGTCAGAGAAGCAGATGCCTGAGGAAGGTGATCTCAACATCCAGAGTACAGATCATGCCTGCTTCCAGGGCCCTCTGTGGGAAGTGTGAGAGACCAGACATGAGTTTCTATATTAAGGAATTGATGAAAAATGAGTAAAGTTATTGGGCAAGTAGACACATACAGTATGTGGGGATGCAAATGAGTGCATACCCACACACATAGACACACACACCCCCACACACAGTAGCTATGCATTTAACAACAGAGGACATCCTTTTTAAACCAGCATCAAGTAACATGGTGTCCGTCACAACTGAACAAATTCAAAATATCATGATCTTACAAAAGACTGTAACAAGTAATTAAACCTTTATTTAATATTATATGTTGGTATAATGCTAATAAAGTCATTTTAAACACTGAGCAATTAAGTACTCTAAATCTTCTTTAAAAATCCATTTTAAAACGTGCAAGCAAACATATGGTACCTTACTCCTAATACACAACAGCAAACTCCAGTTTTGAATCAGCATGAATGGTGAGACCTGTACAGACAGGAGTAATGGGCACCAATCCCTGTAAAAGCCCATATATAAGCTGCACAGGAAATATGTGCAAATTCTCTCTCTTGCAATTCATGGGCTTTGCATTATTAAATAGAACTGGTCTCCATTATCCTGTTTTATTCTGTAATTGACAGTACTGGCAATTTAGTATCTCACCAATCACCTCTGCATCCAGTCATTACAACTTCTGGTAGATCCCAGGTCAAAAATGCCATTGATGACTCCCAAGACACTTAGTTATGTCTGAAATATCAGACCCTATGCCTCAGGCAGCATGAAAAAGCATCAAAAAAGTCTACATTTTGGTGAAGAACAAACTGCAGTAGCAAAACCACCATCATCAATGACAACAAAGTCTAAACCGACCAAAGTGTCCCTGTTCAGTCAGGCAATGTTTATGAGAGTGAACTCTGTGGGGAAATGTACTGGCAAGAACATCGTATTGTCGTGAGTAAATGAGGTAAAGAACTACATCTGTTGTACAATTAAACACGATGACTTGTTTTTTACACAACCTCCACACACACACCCACACACACACACACACACACACACACACACACACACACTCAAACACACCCAAATATCCACCCCTGCTGTCTTGCTATGCACATACGTGCGTGTGTGCGTGTGTGTGCGCGTGTGTGTGTGTTCAACCCAACAATTGTCACAGGGATTTCTAGCTCTCTTTTTGTTGGACCTCACACACTTACACGCACAGCAAATACTAGATGTAATTTACAGCAACTGATCGCACAGCAAAAGTAGAGTGATGATAGGCTTGTAATTGCTTAACGTATGCACTTTGTAAAGTCCTTCATAACGTCCTCGTCTGTGATTACTGAAATTAATTAAGTAGACGTTTGTCGCCCAAAATACGCAGTTAACTCATCACAAATAAAAGAAAGCTAAACTATGCATACCTAAAGCTATGAAACCGTTGTGGATCAATTAATAACACAAAATTCTTGAAATCAGAGAACAGCAATCGGAAAAGGCGCCAATTAATAATTACTGTTTTCTTGTGTGGGCGTCTTACAGCAATGTATTCGTTCTGAAATGTGTATTTTATGTGATGTGACAATTAGAAGGACATGTTTAGATTCAACTAACAGTTTTCTCAGGATTTTCCATATTGATCGAATCGTGTTGCGTAAGACCATCCATGTATTGCAATGCAGAGTTCCCTACGCTAAGGATGGAAGTTATGCTACTTTTTACATGATATTAAAAAACTATTATATTGGAAAAACTGCTGAAAATAGGCTCACAGAAAGAAATGGTAAAATACCTCCTCCAAATCACCAAAAATACTTCCTCCTTCAAATATTAGTAGAATTGCTTGGAATGCATCAGACTGCCGGATGTGCGAGAAGAAGCACCTGCTTCACTTCCAGAAGTGTATAGAGAAGACGCATCAAACGCCCTTGCACACATCTGATGTCTCAAAATATCGGAGAAAATCAAGAGCAAACAAAAGAAAAAACAATATACTGATATTTCTGTCCGGCTCCATAGTGGTTTTATCATGTCCAAAAATAAATGTAAAAGGCTAAATGAGAGTAACTACTTGCCAGTGGTCCATTTGGTCAAGTCCGTTTTCCCGCCTGTAAGCTCGAGATCCACACGCGTGCCTTACTTGTGGTGCTGAAGAGGACAGCGCGCGGTGGAGAGAGCGCTTGGCGTCTCTATAGAGTAGAATGACGAAAAGGAGTCTCCCACCCTGCTGCGTGATTGGTCTCTCTCAACTCTTAACGGGATTCTTGTCTTATCCCCTCCACGTTCAGTTCTAAGAGTACCGGTATGGAGGTATTGTTGTTTTCATGCAAATAAATAAACCAAAACAGACCATTTGATTGACAGAAATAATTAAGATAATGATAAAACACTGAAAGACTTATTTAACCTACCTGTTAAGCTACTTATCGGACCCCTTTTGCATAGTGTATCCGAGACAAAGTTCACGGTTAGTAGCTTTTTTATGTTTGTGTTCTTTTAAGGTCTTAAGTGCAGTTCATCTAGCTGAAATTCTCTGACCACTTAACACTTATAGTCTTGTTTTTCTGGTCCATACATTATCTTAACTTTGACCAAAGATTTGCAGGAAAAGAGGATAGTAGTACAGCATGCTTGTGATATTAGTAGTACAGTGGATGCTTGTGACCAGGAACTCCACAAACGTATCTCACGCTATTTGATTAATATATGGGATAGTTTAGATAATCAGTAACTGGAGATATATACGTTCGGGTTCAGATTTGGATAAAATCTGATGTACATTATTATTTACTAAAATAATAGCATTGGTAGATTTCTTTGCAATCGGCCGTACTGTATCGTCTAGGTTTTAATTTGAATTGAAATTGGCTGAAATGGCATGTTTGCGCCACCTTGTGTTGATATTAATTCATACTATATTGCGAATCATCTATGTTAAACCGATTGCTGGGACGTTTGTCAGAAAAATAAAATTAGATAAAAATGGATGTCCCCTTCTACTCCAAGTTACTGTGAATTTTGTGGGTAATGGTCAAGAGCTGCTTGTATAACACGTCCACAGAAGAGGCGATCAATTGGCCATGGATCAGAACTACTCGGGCTGTGAAACACTGAAAAAAGGCAGATTTAAAAAGGATCTACATAAATGTCCCCAAAGACTTGTAATTCAGTAACCATCTTATAGAACAAAAACGGCAAGTTCCAGAAACATATGAAGGTTCTGTTGTTATCATTGCTGCCTAAGGATTTTCCTCTATTTTTGTTCCGTAGACAAAGACTGAATACATTGCTCCACCAATCAAAGAAATACATAGGTGAAGGTATTTTTTATGACTAAAACTGGCAGACAGCTTACCTGGCAAACAATCCAACAAATATTCACCAAGAGGGAAGGTCCAACAAACAGGAAAAGCATGGGACAAAGATTTCAGATGTACATTATCTTACTTAGCATTGCAGAAGCTGTATTTCTGTATTTTTTCAGACACACATAGCTCTATGCCTAGCTCAGCAGCTTATGCTCTTCATGGCTGTTAGATCTTGCAGCCTCATATCACATCAGAAAGTTTCTACAAACTTTAAATATACATCAGAAAGAGGCTCTTCTGAGCTTTTCTGAAACTTTTGGACAAAGTGGAAAATGACTGACATTGACAAAAGGATTACAAGGACCACACAATATTTATCATGAAGTTTCTGAGAGATCTTGATTGCAAGCACTAGTGTTACATCAGCTAGGTATGAGAATTTCATCAATGATAAGAACACTATCAGACCCAGAGTTGTCTTAGGAGCACCTACCTTAGGAGCAGCATCTATTCATATGCCTACCGCAGCATAAAAATGAAATACATTGATTTATGTTAAGGAATTTTGCTGGTATCACTAATCTTGGTCAAAATTGAAAAAGAACACTTGTGCATGCAGTTATTAAACAGAAATCCTCATCTAAGGTGGCTTACAATAAGTATGTGATTACGTGAAGGAAACACTGGAATCAATGAATCAACCCTCATTATCCAACAGACATCACTGTATGATTTGATCTGGCCTGTAAAACCACCCTAAAAGGGGTAATAATACGGAACTAGTAGGCTAAAGTGATGACTGACTCATTTTTTTTTTAACCCAAATTCCAAAGATACAAAAATTGATAGAGTGAGTGGCCAACAACACTTTGATTCCTTTGAAGTGTGTAGTTATGCAGGGCATACAGTCAAGCTGCAGTGATAAATAGAAAATGATGTCACGTAATTGGTAGGGCACCACTAACACAAAATGGGACCTTTAAACAGAAATAAGTATATCAGTTTCAAATGAGACCATTACAAGTAATTATTAAGAATAATTTCTCCCAAATCTTATATCATTATAAACCTCACAGGTTTGGAATGGTAAATACACAGTTCCTGAAGAACCACTTCAAAACATTATTAAAACATCAGGTAGGAACTGATCCAGAGCATTGGAAAGCATAAAGAAAATGTTATGGAACATTGTGAAAAACTGCATTTAAAATGGACAGTGTGAACAAAAGGTAAAAACAATATATTTTATTTCTTAGTTTATCTTTCAAGTACTTTCAAGAGTCAAACTGGGGAAAAACATGCTTGGGGTTGAATGAACTTTATTTTATTAAACCTGCTTTTCTAAATACAACATTTAATACCTTTTAATACTGAAGAGATGGACCAAAGCATCCCTGATAAAGCAGCTCTGACAATGTGGAAACTCCTAAAGGGATAATAAGAGGTGCACGTGCCCATTCAAATTTATTTCAATATTTATGTCAACAACAATTACTATCCTAGAAAGCAACTGTTAGCGGATTTGAAGACTAATAATAACACAAGGTGAACATTACTGTTAATAATACTACCATTTTCAAATGCAGTAGTATTAATTAGACTCCCAAAGTTTGAAGCAACCACTTTGGTGGTAGGTTAGAAAAAGGTAGTTCTGGTTCCCCCGGTTCCCCCAGACCCTGAGCAGTTTGGCATCTTTGACATCTGTGCCTTGACAATACAAAGTGTTAACTACCAATCTGTTGCTCTCAATGTGTCATAACATCTTTATTCCTTGAAGAAAATTAAATCTTTTCAATGTCGGAATTGCTAATGTTTAGGATTAACACGCTAAACAACTTTGTGTTATGCATTTAAGTTCATTTTTATAAACATTACTTTCCAAATAACCCTGATAACAACTTCATAATAAAAGTTTTTCTAAAATAACTCATGAAGAGACAGACCGCTTTTGGACAGAACCTTCCAGAATATTTGGTTTTCATCTCTGCATTCTCACTCATCTAAATTAGGCCTCTTCAGATCTGGTCATGAACATCCAAAATCAAGCTGACTTTCCTATCAACCAAACCCTCCTGTCTCTGCTTTGCTGAGGAGCATGTTTCTTAGGCAAAAATCATGCCTTCATTATGAGGAAAGGGCAAAAACCAGCAGGTCTCCAGATCTCAAGGACCAGATTTGAGGAACCCTGCTGTAAATATTCTGTTAGACTTTTTTGTTTTTGTTTCTGAGACTGTTCTAGAATATAGAACAGGTTGTTGCACTGAGGACAACGTATGTCTCTGTCAGCATGCAGAACTCAAAATGTTCTCTTTGACTGAGATGTCACATAGGGACTGATAAAGAACTCTTGACCTTCTCAATGCTGGTATTTTAAAAAGTATTTTACCTTGATTGACCTATGTGGTTTAACCATTGTTATTAATATTACATGGCATGTATTGCTGGTTTAAATAGAATTTTGTTGCACGGTGTTGATAAATTCACATCTTCAACTGCTCTGATGTAAAGGGTCACCCTTTGTGAACATGAAGGCATTAGCTCCAACACAGCAGCCTCAGCCCCCAATAAATCACCACCAGGGGAACAGAAATTAAATAACATGTTTCATTCATATTTCTCTGTCTCAGAGTCCATCCTTCATAGAGTGGTATCTTCTTCTGACTTGTAGTTCTGCCCATCCCAACGTCTCTTTTCTCTGGTGGAGGCTGACTCACCCATAGAGTTCAGTGCAATAGTGATATGTATCGGGAGAGTATGTCTGTGGACAGAAAGGTAGGTAGAGAAAGAGAGAGAGAGACATTAAGATTTGTTCAAGTTTAACTGTCAAAGTTTCTGGTAAAACAAGCCTCTGATCTATGACAAACACCAATCAACGATGGAGAGAAAAAAAATCAGCATTTAATAACCATCTCTTTACGATGATTTTGTCAGCTTAAGAGAGGCTTTATCCACATTGTCTCAAAAACAACCAATCTGTCATGGTGGAAAAGGTCAAAGCAGTTAAGGAATCATAAAGCATGCACTCCGACATACACACGCAAGCATGCAGCCTCAGAGGAATAACACACAGACATTGTGAAAGGTGTGCGTATTCATGCACAGTTGAAGTCACTTGCATACACTTAAATTGAAGTCATTAAAACTCAATTTTTAACCACTCCACAGATTTCATGTTAACAAACTATAGTTTTGGCAAGGTAGTTAGAACATCTACTTTATGCATGACACAAGTCATTTTTACAACAATTGTTTACACACAGATTATTTCACTTATAATTCACTATATCACAATTCCAGTGGGTCAGAAGTTTACTTACATTGACTGTTCCTTTAAAGAGCTTGGAAAATTCCAGAAAATTATGTCATGGCTTTAGAAGCTTCTGTTAGACTAATTGACATTATTTGAGTCAACTGGAGGTGTACCTGTGGATGTATTTTAAGGCCTACCTTCAAACTCAGTGCCTCTTCACTTGACATCATGGGAAAACCAAAAGAAAATAGCCAAGACCTCAGAAAAAAAAAACTGTGGGCCTCCACAAGTCTGGTTCATCCTTGGGATGAACCAGAAGGTACCATGTTCATCTGTACAAACAACAGCATGCAAGTATTAACACCATGGGCTGACGCAGCCATCAAACCTCTCAGGAAGGAGACGCATTCTGTCTCCTAGAGATCAACGTACTTTGGCGCAAAAAGTGCAAATCAGTCCCAGAACAACTGCAAAGGTCCTCGTGAAGATGCTGGAGGAAACAGGTACAAAAGCATCTCTATTCACAGTCCTATATCAACATAACCTGAAAGGCCGCTAAGCAAGGAGGAAGCGACTGCTCCAAAACCGAAAAAAAAAAAAACAGACTACGGTTTGCAACTGCACATGGGGACGAAGATCTTATTTTTATGAGAAATGCCCTCTGGTCTGATGAAACAAAAACTGAACTGTTTGGCCATAGTGACCATCATTATGTTTGGAGGGAAAAAAAAAAGGGGGGGGGGGGGGGGCTTGCAAGTCGAAGAACACCATCCCAACCGTTAAGCAAGGGGGTGGCGGCATCATGTTGTGGACATGCTTTGCTGCAGGAGTGACTGGTGCAATTCACAAAATAGAGTACGAGGAAGGAAAATTATGTGGATATATTGAAACAAGATCTCAAGACATCAGCCAGGAAGTTAAAGCTTGGTTCCAAATGGACAGTGACTCAAGCATACTTCCAAAGTTGTGGCAAAATGGCTTAAGGACAACAAAGTATTGGAGTGGCCATCACAAAGTCCTGACCTAAATCCAAATGAAAATTCGTGGGCAGAACTGAAAGTGTACGAGCAAGTAGGTCTACAAACCTGACTCAATTACACCAATTCTGTCAGGAGGACTGGGCCAAAATTTCAGCAACTTGTTGTGAGAAGCTTGTGGAAGGCTACCCAAAACATTTGAACCAAGTTAAACAATGCTACCAAATACTAAGTGTATGTAAAGTTATGACCCACTGGGAATGTAATGAAAGAAATAAAAGCTGAAATAAGTCATTCTCTCTACTATTATTCTGACATTTCACATTCTTAAAATAAGGTAGTGATCCTAACTGACCTAAGACAGGGAATGTTTGCGAGGATTATATGTCAGGAATTGCAAAAAACCATAGCGAAATACATTTAACTCAGTTTATGTACGCTTGAGCTGTACATGAATGTGTTCGTGCACACATGCACAGACAGACACACAAACACACACAGCTGACTAGCAGCAATCTTCAGAGCCTGGCAAGATAATGGAGCTTGTACTCAGGAGTTGGTTCTCTAAACCTGAAGTCAGACATAAAATGTCTTCACTTCTGCAGATCTACATTTTATTATAGAGAAAGTCACCAAATCAAGAATCCTCCCAAAGAATGCCCTGTGTTCCCCAACTCCAATTAGAAGCAGGTGGTTCTCATTTCAGTCACTAAGTACATCCTGACTTTATAAACAGCCTTAAACACATTGAACATCCCTAAGAAAACACAATCATGCTGAGGTCATTACATTGCTGCTTTCTTCACTTGTTGTAGACTCATTAAATTCTGCCCAGGGCAATTGAGACTGGAATAAACACATACATGTAATCAAGATTTTTCAGACAGCTGATAAATGTGTTCAGAGTTACGGACAAAAAAAAAAACATTAGTGATGCGATGTGATGCCAAATCCGTTTTGTACTCAACACACACAAAAAAAAATCTGTGCACCAAAGCTGCATTGAAAAAAGCTGAGACCAGTTCAAAAAGAAAAAAATGATGTATGTACGCCTTTTCTGTGACATCTTTTATGAGCTCTTTCTTTATCTTACATGGCATGTCCTCTGGGAATTTTTCTTTTTTATGACTGTCTAATGTGTTTTTCTGCTTGTGAAGTGTGTTGAGCTGTGTATTCTACTCTATGAAACCCTATACAAATAAAGTTATTATTATTAATAACAGACATCTACACAAAACTGTTAAGAGTGCATGCGCCAAAAGTATGCCTCACTTTACATTTATCTTTTGTCTCCGAATCAAAGCTCTATTTGTGTCATCTCCAGAGAGATAGTAAACCGTCAAAATGTCAGCATGTTGTGCCGAGAGACTCTCCATGTTTTTCTCTCTCACTTAAAATTGCTCCAGGGAGACATGAAGACAAACAAAGCCTCGCGAAATGGCTGAGCGTCTGATTCAACTCCCTATCCCATCCATTATATATCACATAAGAGGACAGAAATGTTACCGTCTACAGCATGTAAAGCAATGACAACAACCCACTCATGAATTTAAAAGCTCTCTAATAACTGTTCTGGCATTGTAATTTCATAAGCAGTGCCTCAGACTATTGTAAGTTCACTGTGCAAATCCTAAGCACTTTGCCCAAGAGTTTTACTAGGCGTTTGAAGAGAATTTTAAAGTGTGGCTCAACAACCACAAACTACAAAAATGTACAACATAACATTTGTCAGGCACTAGTCTTACAAAAGACAATGCGATTTCCTTTGCTTTTTCCGTGTGCCTTACGTACTGTTTTAAAATCATGATTATAGTTGTGTTGAAATACGGTTGACGCCAAATTGTCACAAGGTTCCCCAATATCAGCATTCCTTCGTATGGCCCTTCAAATGCTCTCAGAATTTGCCAAAAAACAAGTCCAACAAACTAACTCACCAAATCATTGTCTTTGATCGCGTGCTCCTTCCTTTCACTCTGGAGTCCCTACTAGGGGAGGTGATGCTCACTCTGTGGCTCCGCTTGTGGGTCTCCAGGTAGAGCTTTTTGGCAAAAGCCCTACCACACATGTCACATCCGTGGAGAGAAAAGTTTTTGGTCACTTTAACCTCTGTGCTGGCTTCTTGTCGTCTTGTGACAGGGGAACATTTTGGAGGATCGTGACTACGGGTTATGTGGGGGTTCTTGGAGGCATCTTGCCTCCGTGTGTTGCTGGAAACTGGAAGTTCGTGTTTCCGTGTATTGAGTGCCATAAGGGCAGCGTGCTTCCTTGTGTTGGGTGAAACTGGGGGGTCTGGTTTCTGTGTGTCCGGGGGCAGTGCAGGGTCTGACTGGCGTGTGCTAAATGATGATGAAGGGTCCTGTTTGGTTGCGTTGGGGCCTGGGGCTTCATGTTTTACACTGGCTCCCTCTTTTGGAGACACCTTCTTGACAGAGCTGTTAAGCACCATTTCTGCCGGCTTCTTCACCGCCCGGCTCTCGAGCATGGGCATTATTTTAGCCAAATAGCGAGAAGACTTCTTGTGGACCACTGTGATGTGTCGGATCACGTCCCGTTTCCGTCTAGACTCGTACTTGCAGAGCGGACAGCCGTAGAACTTGATGTAGATGATGTCGTTGCCGTCTGTGTGCAGCTCAATATGTTTAGTCAGGTTTGGGCTGGAACTGAACTGTCGCTTGCACAGCTTGCAGTAAAGTTTTTTAAAGTCAAAACTTGCAGAGAGCTTCGACTTACATACCTTCAGACCCCCGTTCTCGTCTGTAACCTTGCTTTTGATATTTGAGGAAACAGCACTCAGTTCTGTGACAGCTGAAGAGGTGGAAGTGGAGGGCAAGGCCTCAGTCCTGGTGCGGACCGGATCTACAGGCTCTGTTTTTATTTTTGATTTGCTAGTGAGGAGAGGTCGTGAGGTGGCAGAACCATTTTCTAACATTTGGACTTTATGCACAATGCGCATATGCCTCTTTAACATGACCTGTGAACTGTACTTCCTCTTGCACAGCCTGCAACGGCAGCTGGCTATGTTGTACTCACCCTGGTTTGAAAGAGTACTGGCCTGTTTCTGAGATGCAGGTGAAGTCTCTAACAAAAGTGGTTGACCAGGCCTTGTAGCAATTTCAGGCGTGATGAAATCTCGCCGCAAGCCACGATGAACCTCGTCAAAGTGGCGACGAACGTTGGCCTTGGTAGCAAAGGACTTGTGGCACACGGGGCAGCACTTGCCAGAGGCTGGCAGTGGTTCTTCACGGCTCTTGGTCTTGACCACAGATAGTAGGCTGATGGGCACAGTGCGTGTTTCGGTGAACTTGCGCAGCTCTTCCAGTTTCTGCCGGTGCATTTTACGGCAATGCCGGCGCACGCTTCGACGTGAGCTGAAGTCCTTCCCACAGAGGCAACAGGAGATTCTCACATCCTTCATCTCAGAGGTGCTACCTTCCTCTTCCTCCTCCTCTCCTTCCCCCTGTTCTGCTTGATCCGTTTTTTGATCGCCAGAACCTTCATCATTAACCCTTATATCTGGCACAGCTTCTGGCCTTGCCTTGGGATCTGACTGTTCAGGCCTTTGCATGACATCTGTAGATTTGTGAGAGCACTTTTGCTGTAACTCTGAGTCTTGCTGGCTGGGATTGTGATCAGAGTGGTCCTGAGGAACGACTGGGGATATGTGTTGGAACACAGCATTAGGGTTGGTCTCAATGGCTTCAAGTCGAACCACATACTCCTGCTTGTCTGACCTTGGGTAGATGGCTTCCAAAAGGTCTTTGATGGCTTGGCTCTGTCTGTCCTGTCTTGAAGGATCTGCCAAGATAACATTAACATCAACAGTATGTTCAATATTGAAAACAATATTTTCAAACGTTTAACTTCACACGAGAGAGAAATAGCCACATTAGCATTACATGGCACGTCTGAAGCTTTTGACAAGGCATGCTAGGACATATGAAAGAAGAAACTGGTTTGCCCTGACTGAAAGAAAGATGTCAACAGAAACTGATGTGTGTGTCTGCATGACAGTTGGGAGAAATTTACAGGGAATGCAGCAATAGAGCGGAGGGTCTGAAAGGAATTTGAGGCAGGGGTTAAGTGGATGCTGACTGACCATCAGGTAAGGGTAGCCTGGGGAAGCAGTAGAATTCTTTGTGTGTGATGAGGTTGGGTAGACCACGAAACAGGCTTCTGCAGAGTTTGCACTCAAAGATGGTGTCCACTTCCTTCAGAAGAATGTGTTTGAGCTGGTTTGTGCCTATAAAAAAACCAAAGGGAACAAGTTAGCATGGTAATAATAGTGTGAACAATGGAGTCTTAATGGTCCAGCTAAGTGTATTAAATAAAGTTTGTTCGCGGGGCAATTTTGCTATTTCAAAATCAGACGCATAATTTCCCTCCTTTGCCAGTGATTATATTTGTCAGGATAGGACAAAACTTTACTGCTAATTTTGAGCTTTCCTCTCCCTCCCTCTCTCCCTCTCTCTCTCTTTCTCTCTCTCTCTTTCTCGCCCCCCCCCACCCACCCAGCTTTGTGTGTGTGTGTGTGTGTGTGTGTGTGTGTGTATGTGTGTGTGATCATGTGTAAGGAAGTGCTGAGTGTAACAGTGCAGCTATTACAGAAAAATGAAAAATCCAGAGGATATGAAAGCCTGTTACCTGATCGAAAGCATTCAATGATTTGCTGAATTCCAGATTTAGAGGTCTGAAGCTGTTGCTGCAGTAATGGTGGGTCTCCAGGCTCAGTAGCATATACTGAAGAAAAAAAGAACAGAATATAAAGGAAAAATAAATAAATAAATAACAATACAGAAATAAAGGAAAAATACACTCTCAGATTGTCAGTACATTACTTTTTCATTAAATATTTGTCAGTGATCACTTTTGGTTTCAGCAGACATACTATATGCGAGTAATAAAACTAAAGCAGCAGACTGACTTCTGCTGATGTACTGAGACAATGAAAATTGACACTTCGTAAGTTGCAGTTGTCCCTACAAGGTGATTTCAAAATAACCAGGGGCATCTTTCTCTCAAAATTCTGATTATTTTGAGGTAACTTTGAGAACATCTATCACATTTCATTGACAATTATCAAAAGAATTTGTGAAATGTCTTTTGCTATAGGCAAGAAGAAGCAAAAGCATTTGTTTGAGATGAACTGTGCTTGTTGTGCTCTGTGGAAATGAGTCATGAATCTATGCATACCAAAGTGCCACTTAAGTGTCACTGTGATGTAATATCAGTAAGAGCCTGTTAGGACACAGTTTTAGTTAACATTGAGAAAAAGATTGGGAAATGACAAAAAATGTTTAATACTCTGAAATGCCTAGTTTGACAGAAGTAAATCAGAGGAGACTAGGCTGCATGGACATTCAGTTATCAATGATTGTTCATTATTTTAAAGTTGTTTCTACTTTTCCCACCAAGTAGGTTACTGTATTACTTTGTATCACCACCATCTTGCCACAGATGCAGACTTTACCAAACACTTCTTGGGGGATTCATTTTGACATTAAGATATGTTTTAGCTGCTTTCATTCGATTATTTCACCTCTCTTTTAAAGCCAGGTCAGTGTGTTATAGAAACTGGTGATCCATCGACAGGATGTGGTTGTGTCAGTGGTTGTAAAAAGGGTGTCTGTTTTTATGTAACTTGCTATATTACAGTTAATCCAGAAGATAAAAACATTTAGACATTTAGAACATGAACAACATGAAAGAGAATGAGAGAGAGAGAGAGAGAGAGAGAGAGAGAGACAGAGACAAAGACAGAGACAAAGAAAGAGGAAGAGAAAGAGAAAGAGAAAGAGAGAGTCTGTGAATGTGCGTTGAACTTGTGTCCTCAGCAGCTAAAGGAAAATGGGAGCTACAGCCATAGTCTAACTTCCATCTTCCTAAAAGCCACAAAGGGTCATCTTCTTCATCCCTTAGAGTAGTGGTAAAGTAATTAGTTCAGCTTCAGCTTCAGCCAAAAAAATGATGGTCATAGATGGAGAGAGGCTTGTGTGAGGGGAGTATTGCTATTCATTATGTAGTGTTACTATTTAGTGTTAAAGTCAGGAGTCATGAAACATGTGCAGATATATATGGTAAATTTCGGAGTGCTGATTTTTACGTTTCATTTTTGAAGCTATATACATACTAACGTATATCTAGTGAAAGTTTAACTCTGAGCGTCAAAGACCGTAAACTGTAAATTTAAAAGCTAAAAATAATAGAAATGGTTATGGATATGCATTGCTTTGACTAAATCCAGTACATGTAAATACCTTATTTCACGTAATGTTTTGTTAAATTTAAAAAAGAGTTTGATTCGTAACATCCACATGAGCATATCAAAGCAATGAGTGGTGCGTCTGCACAATGTTTTCATGTAAGATTAGCATTAAGATTTTACATAGTGTTGGGAATTTTTACATTCATTGCCTTGCAAAAAAACTGATCTTTGAATTTTTGCAAAGCTAACAAAGTTATTTCATGCATAGTTTTCATGACATTATATGAAAATGATTTATTGGAAAGAAAAATGTTACTAATTCTGCTCAAAAACTGTGTTTCTTGTTAAGGACCTACCGTAGGGCGTGTTACCAGGCTCCACTCTAGGTGTGTCAGGCTGACAGCAGCTGTGCTGGTCGTTCTCTGTCTGGCAGTACTCATCTTTGGTAGGGGTTCTCTCCAGTTCAGTCTGGGGTTCTTCCACCTCAGAATGCTCTTTAAAGGGCTTAGGAGAGGGAGATGGAAAATCATACTTTTAAGTATAGATTGTGAATATCTGTTACCTACATTTTACTATTCAGTGTATCACTTATTTCTCTCTCTCTTTTTTAACATCTCAGAGAGACATGGCTGAATTTTCCAGAGGTTAAGTTAATAAGCAGTTGGGCTACAGGAGGGAATTATATATATCGTGTTTGTATTTGTTCCTGTACCTGCTTGCGGAGGAAATGAGGGGTTTTCCTCAGAGCAGAATGGGGTCGCTCCATGCTGCACCCCCCAAATGTAACACTAGAGGGAGACAAAAAAAATTAAGACTCAGTAAAAACTAATGAGTAAACTTGAGAAATGTACTGTTTTACAAATTTCACATGGCAGTTCTCTATGGCAAGATGGACAAACTTGTAACAAACTAGCAAAACTTCCAACTCTTAATCTAAAACACAGTTTTTTGTTTGATCAACATTTTTGATATATCATTTTAATTAAACCCATGCACAAGCTCAAAAACAATTCAAAATGTACAAAACCAGCAATGGAGAGGTCAATTGATCACACACTGTCTGCCTCCATGATTATTTGGAGCATCAGCTGGTCCTTCACAAAGGTTCTAGAAAAATTAATCTCTGTTTCAGTTTCACTCATTCCCATGGTCATAGGACATCACAACCTTCATGTCTGTGTATTTAAAGAAGGAGACTTCATTTTTAATCTTAAAACAATGCGTGCCACAATGGTTGAGATGTACCCTGAAGATTAGAACTGTTTTGGGGCTAGGGGTGGGGAGGAGGGGGGTAATAAAAGCTTGGTTGTCACATTCTTGATTACTGCCAAGTGGGAGCAGGGTAATGATTTGCATATCAAACTTTTGTCTTGAATTTGTGTAATCAGCTCATGAAAGCAACATAAAACTCTGGGATGGGTGGAACTTTGGTGTTTTCAAAGGGCCAGGGTGACTTCTCATGTTGGTGGCTTTTTTCAGCATTGCCTGAAATTAAATTCTTTGGAAATATAAACATTTACACAAAGAGGAAGAAAGAGCTTTAATTTAAGTCCACATTGTCAGTTTGACGTTGCATTAATTTATGATGATCTATCTAACGGTAATTATATTGCATTATATTTTAAATGAGGCCAGTTCACCTGATTTGTTAATTATGTATTTTCATCTTTCATCTACTTTTTACAGCTGTTAATAATGTAAACCAGGCTATTACACAGAATCCTATATGAAGTAGAATGGAAAAACCTATAATAAGCATCACAGGGCAGTGATTTTATACATTAAAAAAGTAAAAAAAAATTAAGACAGTGTCTTAAATGTTTCTTAGATGTTGTGTAAATACACCAAAAAATTATAGTGACAACCAACTGCCTGTAGGATAATAATTTAGTTGAAGTTATTATACTACAAAGATAAAGGTCGTACCCACTTCTACCCAGTGCTGAGCTTTCCACTAATATTCTATTTTGAAGATCTTCAATCTTTTATAACGCCAAACCGTTAGTACTGACAATAACTGCAATTGCAACGGGCTTAGACTAACACCAAAACTGTCTGGTTAAAAACGGATGGCATATTGTGACAGAGGATTGAAAACACTTCATACTTATGTTCTATAGGCTACCTCGCGATCCCAAACATCTGTTAAAAACGTTGATCTTGTGCACCTGACAAATGACAGTGCGCCCACTAGTGATTAATGTTATTGCAGGAAGCAAAATGAGAAGTTGAGCAAATGCATTTGACGGCAATAAGACTACACAGATGTAAAAGTGTACAAAGCCATTTGAGTAGATTTACTCTATATAAATAATGTTATAAAGGTTGCTGGAGAGCTAGAGTGTAAGATTTATTCTGATTCCTGCGGCTGTCACTATTAGCATTTTAAGAGTCTAAAAAGCGACATTAGCCTCATAACTTTGTCGAATCTGTCGAGATCATTTTTCTGAAAGACAGCGATAACCTAGGCTATACATTGCTGTGTAGATGTTTTATTGATTCAACATTCCTGCTGCCGAAAGAGCCATTAAAACATCAGAGCAAGCTGTCCAAAATCATTTATATGTAGAATGAGCACTACAGGGCAAACTAGGTTACGTATAATTGACATGAGATAGAAGCACATATATGTAATAAGCCTAAATTCGCTGACACTTTAGCTGAGACCGTGGGAAAAACATTTTGGAAATGAAACTAGTAACTTTACGACGCACTCTGAATGCGACACGCTGTACCGAGGTGCTTCGTGTCCACCCAATGTTAAGCGTTTGCGGGAGATATCCACGTACACTCAGCGAAATATCTAGGGAGGTTAAAAGCCGTATTCTGATGATTTGGTTGCTATGGTCAGTATATGAGCTATGTATTCCAATACCTGCTCGACTATTCTGTCTGTTATGTTCCTATTTAAGCCGATTCATTGATTCATACCAACATCTGCGAATGACAAGGAGGATATCCAAATGCGTTGCACCTTACAAAGACAATGCCCTTTAGAATCGGCTGCTTCCTAGGAACCAACATTCTCTTGTCACTTCCTCTTACTAACCGGTCTTCAGTGTAACTTCACAAGACATTTCGATGTAACTGTCTGCAAGAATGTATAAAGCCTCCTTTAACAGAATAAATAATGGAGGAACTAAATGAAGCTCAGCCCGATCTGAACACTCCGTCCACAACACACTATGATGAGGTTGCTGATTTGTTTCATTACTTGGTCGCGTAGGTAATAACTATTTCTAAGTATTTCTCTACGTCACAAGTCGGCTGAATGAGGTAAGGTGCACAATGAACACTGTATAAGACATAACTGAAACGCACAGCGCAAGTGCGTAGCGCAGTCACAGCCTGTGAGTCCAAACTGATTGAACTCAAGGCCATGACAACTTTTGGTCGCTAGTTAGATGCAACTGGCAGAGTACATCATTTGACTGCTCTCATGAAATGATTTGCATCCCCATTATCCCTCAAATCTCCTTTACATGGTTACATTGTCAGGCCCAAATCTCCCCTGTTTCGGACCACAATGGGCCAGATTAACTTGATCAAAGGACACTCCGAGTAGAAGCTGATGCTTTCAAACAGCAGAAGAGCTCTCTCTCACGGACTGTTAGCGTTGCTTGCCAGGGAGTGCAGCGTAAAGGCGGGCTGAACCAAAGAAAATGTACAAAAGACGAATCGCTGTGTTTCCAAAATCACGCACTGTTCAGGAAATCGAGGAGCCGAAATACATTTTTGCATTTAAGCACTGTATAAAACCAAATTCATCGATTTGGATTAACTTATAAATAGGACACATCCGTAAGATAAAGTGCTGCGCTTTGCGGCGCTGTGCCATCTTTCCCGAAGCAGCTTTGGCGCACAGGTCTGGTGACCCTTCCGGCTTTGCGCGTCTGCCTCTCGTTTACATTTTCACAGAAGTCTCTTTTTTACTTCGAAAGCTATCGCAGTTCAACTTCTCGCGACTGGGAGCACGGCGATGTTTAAAATTCGACTCGGGGGTCGATCCGAGCTCTCGGAACAAGTGCGTTTTCCCCGGTCATACAGATAGAGCACGAGCGGTGACGCCATTTTCTGCTGAGAACAACCACGCTCGGGCAGGATAGGAAACGACTCGGGGCCGCTACCAGCGATTGCGGGCCCAAATTGGGATAGTTTCTGCTCAAATTTTATGGGATGGTTGGGCAGAGTTCTTACCGTAATCGTAAAACGCTGCTCTGCCTCGGCCTACACTGGATCAACTTTCGAGTTTCGTTCGAAGCTTTATCCGACTCGATCTGGAGATCAGTTAAGTACGCCTCTCGCCACCGGCTCTCTCGCTCTGACGCTGCCCCCTCGGAAGCTGCCTTTGTGCACTTAGAGACCTCTCAACTGAAGAGCGGCTGTTGCGCAAAGGTGCAGTGGATGCTCGAGACCACAAAAATTTGAAAGCCAGTGTCGTTGCCAATTCAAAGGGGTGCATTTAACCCCCGCAACAGCTGCCAAATTTAAAACGGCTTCCCTTTATTTGAAAGGCTAAAGCGGCCACTACAGTTCCATTGCTTGCAAAACCATACGCAAGAAAACTCTGATTTAGTGTTGTTGCCTGTACTGGGATTTTCGACTATTCAAAAATAAGAACTTTTCAAAAATGTCCGATTAATTAAACACAAGATCTTTTTGAACTGATGCAACACAATGTTTCTCCTTTTTTCTAGGCTAGCAAGACATTGTCGATTATTTTTGAAGGAAAAAGATCAATTGATTAGCAATTTCATGAGGGAAATTCCAGAAGGCAGTTGACACGGAGGAACGCCGCAGGGCTATAATTCAGCATTCACAGAAATTAATTGTTTATATTTGATGCTTAAAAGGTCCACTTACTGTATGTGAAAATGAATGTTGGCATGTAAAAAAAAAATTGAATTTCACATGTGACACGTCCACAAAAGAAGTCACTCGTGCATACATTTCACATAGAGATTTTTCTGCAAGGGTGTTCAGAATTAATTTACTTCGTAGGTGTATAAATAGAGCACCGTTTGTTTAAAAACTATATTGCATCAGCCTAGCTGCAAACCGTCTCATTTTATGTCCTAATGCACGTGCATGTACACAGCTCTAGGAATACATCAAAACAGCTGTAAGAACAAAATGCCAATTTGTCATTACAACCTATGTAGGTACATAACATAGCAAACCAATATACACCAATGAGGAGGTCTCATGGGTTATTATATAAATGTATAGTAACTGTGGATGCCTAAATAAAATTGATAAACACCCATAAAGTTCAACTTTTAAGTTCAAGTTTCAATTTTATTGTCATTATACCTTGCATCATAATGAAAAACATAAATCAATACCAGCGTATAGACCACATATATACCAGCGTATAGACCACTGTTTTAACTACACAACATCACGTGGCTGTGAAATAGTAGCCGTCCAAAGTGGCAGTTCAACTCTGTTTTACATGATGCTCTACTCTGATGAGACCATGAAGTCATCAGCTTGTTGTATGCATCACTGTCAACACACATGCACAAACACTTTGTTTGATGGTATGCCTCAGGTCTGTTGCAGTGGCATCTAGCTGTATGGTTTTTGAATGCCTAACTACTCCAGGCAGCCTTGTGGTGGTGGTCAGGCCTGGTTTATCTTACCAGTCATTATAAAGCATGATAAAATAAGCTTCAAACTATCATGTTCATATCCATTTTGATAAAAAAGCATTTGTGTCCACATTCACGATGGCAATTCCACTATGTCTTTGTTTTTGTCTTTGGAACTTTAGGTAATCCAGGGAACTGGCTGTATACGCTCCACCCAAATTAATGAAAATATATTTAGTAAAACATATTGTCAATTTGTACATATATATTAACTTTTTGTGCTCCTTTTAGGGAAACCTGGCAGACTCACATGTGTTTCCAGAGGTCATACAACTATAACTTGCAATGCGCAACCTCTGTCCGTTTTCATTAATTCAAACCACAATTTTGGGGTTAAAAAAATGAGGACATTGCAAAACATTTGTAATGATTTGTGGTCAGTTAACTACTGCTTGATTGATTATGATGAATGACTGAGGGAGGTTCATTCATTCATTTTCAAAGCCGCTTATACTAATAAGGGTCGCGGGGTGCTGGAACCTATCCCAGCACTCACTAGGCGAAAGGCGGGGAAACACCTTGGACAGGTCGCCAGTCCATCGCAGACTGAGGGAGGTTATATGTACAAAAGTTTCAGCTTTTCTTGCAAAGGAGCCAGGGTTTTTGGCCAAAGTATTAGGTGCTGAAGTTCATGATTGCATATACATAAACAAGAGACCCTGGTCAAGCTTATGCAAAACAACCTCCAAATGGCAAAGGTCCACCACCGTATTTCATGAGAGGTATAAGATTGTTTTTTAGTTTGGAGGCTGAGGTGCATGACCAAAAAGCTTGGCTTTGGTCCCTTTTCACTTTAACACCCATCACCAACTGAAGTTCTGATGTAATTTGGCAAACTCCAGCAAAGACACATAGTTGTATTGTTAGAACCTTGTTCTCTGGCAATGCTTCTAAAATGCCTATAGGTGTGGATTTCAAAATTTTATGCCTCCATCATACAACCAGTCTTCACAGATCATCGGTTTTGGCTTCTGAATTTTATTTAGATGTCTCTGCATCCCCCATCTCCCCAAGATGGCCAAATGTTACATCATACAGAAAACCATGAGGGGTGAAACTACTGTTCTCTGTCCTTGCATTAGTACCACATGGATACAGTGTGAGTCAGTCTTAACTTGCTACCCTATGGGAGTTCCTATTGAGCTGCCTTCAGAGCAATGTGATTGGTTTTGCACATTTTTCCACAGTTTTCTCTCTACCTCATTGGTTGTGGCTTGACAGTATCTCATTATATCATATCTCCGCCTTCCTCATCTCCATTCACTAGCTTCCATAGAAAAGGTATCTTGTTGATATCTTCGTCATGCGATTTGTCTGTGTACTTTAAAAGTGATATTAAAAATGAATGTCAGTGCATATACCATTAATATAAATGAGAGATGTGAATAATCGTACCACAACTGTGACAGCTCATTGCCAGTACTGTTCATGCCACACTACATACTCATCTTTATTTAGGGCGTGAATCATTCTCCAGGGTACTGTGTTATGTCTGTATTGTGACTTATCAAGACCCTAACCCTTATTTTGGAAGTCGGAAAGAGGAGAGGAAAAGAGCATTTCTCTTCTCTTCTCTTCTCTTCTCTTCTCTTCTCTACTCTTCTCTTCTCTTCTCTTCTCTTCTCTTCTCTTCTCTTCTCTTCTCTTCTCTTCCAGTTTGGATATTAACATCTAATCTTCATTTTTCAGTTTAATATCGGGTAAATTTCACATACTGTACATAAGGAAGGCCCTGATGCTCTAAAATGTCAGGTGTCTAATTAGCTGCCACATCAAAGAGGTCCTAAGTTTTTAGTTTTTCTTTTCAAGAGTTTTGCTTGTGAACACAGTAAGAATGACATTTTGGCTACCTACAAAATTTATAATGGTAAAAATGATTTTAAAAAAAAAGGATTGTCATGTCATCAACCTTTTCATCAGTCCCTCCTTCCTGGAAAGAGAAAGAGAAATCATCTTTACATTTCACTACACATTTCTAATTTCCTTGCTGTTTCCTGAATTATCAAGTGAAATACCTAAAGACTGACAGAGGGAAATACTGTGCCTGCAGAAAGCCAGCATCTCTGGCCTTTTGCTGCAATGCAAATTACGTTACATTGCCTTTCAATGCAAATTACTCTTTATTAGTTTGGCAGAGCAGTGTAGATACAGTAAAAAAAAGTTCAGTCCCCTGTAATCAGAATACAAAGAGGACAATCCTGAAGACATTGAAGACTTTCTGTATGCACTATAATTGCTAATAGAAACTGTTAGGTTTATCAAAAGCTACCTATCATATGAACAGTCTTTATAAATTATGTACCTGTGTATTTATATATTGACAGTAATACATTATAACTGTACAGACATATATGGAACTCAAGTTGAATTTGGTTTCCACAGGTAATTACTATTTAATGACAATAGATAATAGGGTTCTACAGCAACAGCAACAACAGTTATAATAATAATAATAATAATAATAATAATAATAATAAACTTACGCCTCTTTTTTGAAAGTCTCCTGTGAGATTCTGTTATGTTCAACACCGTCAGGAGATTCATTGATATTCTTGATTCCTAACATAGTCAGTGCTGAGGGGTACAGACAGGAGTGAGCAGCATAACATGCATGACATGATAATGACACAAGCCAACTCTGAAAGGAATCAGTAAATATTGTAAGGATCATTCCAACTATTTTATATAGGCTATAACATGTTACATAAAATGATTGTTCCATCACATCTAATCAGGATAACAAAGTGGTATCTCTGTAGTAAGATGAGATGTTTCTCATAGCATAAATACCCATATGAGTCACTGTAACTGTTACCATTGTAAAACTACTGAACTCCCTACTATTCTCTGATTTGTGGCCTTAAGTTTTATAAAGGGCCATTTAAAAACCTATTCAAGGCACATTTGCTTCCAGATATATTGCAGACATAATATTCCACTCATCACACACGAAAATCTTAGTTTAACACAAATAGCTAGTTGAACAAAATTAACCAAGCCCTAAAAATGTCCCAAAACTGGCGCCTCCTAGTGGAAGGGCTGTCCCTCAGCATCCACAGCTGAAGTGCCCTTGGCCAAGGCACTTAACCTCCAACTGCCTCCCAGGCGCAGGCGTGCCGGCCACTGCTCCTGCTCCTGGTGTGTGTGTGCTCACTACTAGTGTGTATAGGATGGGTTAAATGCAGAGGTTAAATTCACTACTCTCTGCTCACAGTGTGTGTGTGTGTGTGTGTGTGTGTGTGTGTGTGTGTGTGTGTGTGTGTGTGTGTGTGTGTGTGCGCGATCACAGAGATTCTGATTCTAATTCTTATTCTAAAGAAGCCTGCTCTCAGGTTTAAGAGCATACAACAAATATAAATCATTACATTCGCATGACAAGAGTCTCTCTGATTTGTTTAATAAACCCAATTAGCAATCGACCACAATGATGCATTTTTGAGAACATACCCTCTTTGTATTGTGTGTAGGTGATGTGTCCTTGATGGGTGGGATCCAAAATTCCAAAAACTGCATCCAGGTTGGAGTCGTTGAAGAGGCCTGCTCTGACTCGGGACTCCTTTAACTGTTCAAGTTGGTCGATAAGAAAATCACGTGGTCTCTCTGATGGAACAAAAGTGGAGAGTTTGTCATTCTGCACAAAGGACATTAATTCAAAGGCAAAACCTCACTTATCAGTCTCTGATTGTAAAAGTCAGGTCTCAGCAGATATTAGCTAACGTTTAGGATCTAAGGCATCATTTTTTGCCCAATCTTAGTGAGACATCAGTTTTTCTTCAATTTTACACCATTACGATTTCGTTAAGGAAACAGGTTAGTCCATGTTCTTGCGATCAGATGAGGCGATCATCTCTACATGCGTAAGACAGTCGGGTGACATTTCCGTAAAACAGACGCTTAAGTAGATGAGATATAGGTGCTTAGAGTTACTAGCTAAGCAAATTACTAATTCTTGAAACCTTAAAGACAAAAAGGTAGTTACAAATAACACCATGAATAAATAGGTATTTTAAAAATTTACTAAGCGATATCGATTGATTCCTTTGGAAATTTATGTACGAGAAAACCAGCAGTGCCGGAGATGAGAACCCCGCTAGCGCACTTTGGTACTTGCTTTTTGAAGATAAGAAAGTCTGAGTTTTTTCATTCACAGATGCAGTGAAATGACAAGGGGAAAACGTATTTTACCTGGTCTATAGAAGAAGAGCATACTGGTTAAATTATCCATGAGCTCTGGGATTTTATGTTTTTCAAGATAAGCGGCAGCCTCCTGTTCCCGTGGGGTCGCCATCATGGGTATTGTCCTGCCTGGCAGAATTTGTTTATGCTGGTTGCTATGATACCTTTCCAATTCGTCTTTCTGTCTATGACCGATCTGTCGCGAAATGATTTTAAAATACTGCAAAGCACAGACGTTTCGAGTGTTTGATTATTTAGATTAGAGGAAGCGAACCGTTGGAAACAAATGACTTGTATTTCTCAGGGAACCTTAAATATTCTGTCAAAAGAAATTATTTCGTAACTACGCCATTCAGTTCTACAGGTCAGTGTTTCCCGATCCTGCTCACTGAAGGCCACATCAAGAGATTCAAGAGAGATTGAAGAGATTTGTCACATGCATAATTGTACATGTACAACAGCAGTGAAATGACATTGCAACAACTCCGACAACTGTGCAAATAGCAAACATAAAGCTATATATCAGTATACAAATTAAAGAAAGAAAGAGAAACTATATGTATGTATGTGTGTGTGTGTGTGTGTGTGTGTGTGTGTATATATATATATATATATATTGTGTGTGTGTGTGTGTGTGTGTGTGTGTGTATACACACACACACACACATATATACATACATAAATACATACAGGGAAAAGTAACGGAATATCAATACGATAATAATATTATAACCTATATACAGGGAAATAAACCATTTGCAAGTGTATAGATCACAGTGCATACAGACTGGCTCATCAGTCTCCCACCACTGATTTGGTAAAGTGCAGGTGTGACCTTCCACGTAACATTGCCTTGAATACTGTCTCCCAGTCCTACCCCTGCAGCCTCACCGTTAGCACATTTATATCGCTTCCTTCTCTAACACACCTACTTCAGCACACCAGCTAATTATTAATTCATTGATTAGCTGAAGCATATGTGTTTAGAAAGATACATAAAATGCACAAAGCCATGGACCTATAGAAGCAGCACGATGAAAATGTAGCTTTAGGTAGTGTTCCAAAGAAGGTCACAAGCTCATTTCACCAAATCAGGAGAGGGGGAATTATGAGTCAATCTACAGTAGCTAATACAACAAGGTTAGCTACACCTCTGGACCATGGTAGCGAGGGTTAGTGGACACGCAGTCATGGTTCCTCTCAGCATGAGGCTGTCCATGGTAATCCTCTTATGTCTCATTATGCCAGAGGAACTCGCGGCAGATAGACAGCAGGTGGCCAGACTCTTGGCCAAGAGAGTGCTACTACAGCAGGCCTTCGAGCATTGTCACCAACAGGAGACAGCAAGCAGAAAACTATTAAATGTTTTAAATTCTGAAACGCACTCACATACACTCTCTCTCTCTCTCTCTCTCTCTCTCTCTCTCTCTCTCTCGCTCGCTCGCTCCCTCTGTGTTCTAAAACTTTGCTCTTTGTGTGTCATTTTCACCATGTGGCCACTAGAGGAGACTCTCTCACCTCTTTATGTCACAAAATTTGGGAAACAGGAAATAAAGCCTCCTAATTTAATAAATGCACGAATGTCCCTGCAACTGATAATTACTTACGAGAAACTCAACCACCCCAAATGTAGTTTTCCTAAAGGAATGTTCTAAAAGAAAGTAGTTTTCCTGCAGGTCCCCGAGGTTACATTCAGGTTAGTCCTGACCTTCACACCCCCAAATTGTAATGGATTATATATATATATATATATATATATATATATATATATATATATATATATATATATGTGTGTGTGTGTGTGTGTGTGTGTGTGTGTGTGTTACCTGACACATTTCTTATTCATATTATTTATATTTAGAAAGTGAAGGCAGATCTGGATCCAATGAGCAGAAGAATTAAACTCCCCAGTGCCTAATGGCAGTTTTTATTTGAATGGTCACAACTGGTACTCTGTAGCTCACAACTGGTTATTATGATCTTCCCTGACTGCTCTGAACACATGCTTGCACTTTACCTTGGAGAGGACAGAGAGGTGCTTTTGGTTTTCTACTGCTTATTTTTAGAGGTGTTTCATGACATAAACTAGTGTAATCAAGCTTGGAAAAACTGCTTAAAATCACACACAACTACAGAACACACAACTACAGAGAGGAGATAGCTGAACTGAACAATTTCTTCATGTCTCTCATAAAACTGAGACAACTTTAAACATAACTGTAACACTTGGTTTCTAGATCAACATAAAATGTCAAGGATGGCTCACATTTTACTCTAGTAAACTAAAGTTTAATTCCTTGTTATACAAAGATTTTTTTTTTACCATTGGACCCTAACATTGATGCAGCTAAAGTCATCTGAAGAATTCTTAAGTTTTGTTGTTGTTTCAGTGACACCAAAGCGTTGTTAGAAATCTTGTTGTATGTTTTCCTTCACTTCCCTGCTTTACTGTGCATTTCATATGCTTCCACCATTCCAGTCATATTTACAGCTGAAGAGAGCAGAGCAGAGACCAGCAGACAGTTTCATTTTAGATTGAAAAATGGATGTGATTGCCAGCCGATGGGCAGAGATTTATATCGTCTTAAATCACAAGGTTCTTTCTCAAGGCCTTAAACTTTAGAGATTCAGTGCAAAGACACACTGATGTGGTTGTGGCTGCAGAAAATGTGACTTAGAAATGCACAGAACCACACTGAGAGGAAGCAAAATGAGGTCTTTCATTCTGAAAATGCTGTGACACCCATGTCAGGGACAGTGACAGATTGTTGAAGATGTCTGGGGCACACATTATCTGTTCATATAATACATTTTGGACATTCATGTGGTGTCTAATCCAGTTTATCAATCAGAACAGCCCGTTGAGGAAAAAAAACAGGAGGCGGTTTGGGAGGTGCGGGGAGCAACAGAATGTGTAGGAATTATGAATTTATTAGCGCTCATTTTGCAAGAAAGTTTTTCTTCCCCTCAAGTGTGTTTTTGACATAGAGTTAAAAGTAATAGGAACAACCCTTTATTTTGTGCTTTATTGCCTCTGTGACAACAGAAACAAATCAGCTCGTTCGTGTTTAAGTTCTAATTTTTTTGTTTTTATAAACAAATTAAAATCGTTGGTCAAATACTGTTCATTGCCATACTGATGAGTTTGCGCTCCTGCACTATTACTGTTATCAACATAGAAACTTACACCTTTCAGTTTGTCGATGAGGCGGAAGCAGTATTTCGGTAAAGCCGGTATGGGCGAATATATCGTATTTTTAGCTTTCCTAAAGCCAATTTGCTTCATTATTCCACAATGAGAACAAAACCACAATTTAGGACATGGAACCTTTTTTTTTTTTTAACTCTATGGCGTTTGATAACCAGGGAACATGTGATGTAATTTTTAAGCGACACTAAGGCATAGGCCCCGCCTCAATGCTCACTGCGCACGCGTAAAGTGGCGAGTCCTTGGATGATCCGGGTGCTGTAGGTTAAGCGGTCTACGAACGGACGTTCTGAGAAAATGCAGTCCTGGACACAGCTTTACCGCACCCTGGCCACGGTAAATATCCAGTAGGCCCACAAAGGTCTTTAATATATGTTCGACAGAGATTAGGAGTCGTGTGGGATAAACTGCAAACACCATGCAGATTCCTGCGAGTCAAGGCCTCGCTAGCTTGTAGCTGTGTATGTTACGACAGGGTATGAGCTAATAAGTTCAGCTGCACTAGCCGACAGTGAATACTAGGAGAAGAGCCAAACTAACTCTTGCTATGCATAGTCAGCCTTTGCCTCTGTTGAATCCAATAAAGTACGTGTGTCTAAGTTCGCCCTGTGGCTCCTGGGCTTTGAGATGTTTACTTTTGAAGGTTCTAAACAAGTAATGGAACAAGTAGTTTTGCGTAGTTGGAAAACGGTTTAACTCCAGCTCAAGCCATCAGACCTGGTCAAGATTGTTTTTTGGTCGTTCTTTGGTCTAAAGTTACGTTAGAGTGTACTGCTAGTTGTTGTTCTCCCGCAAAATGAAAACTGAACATTCTGTTCGCTTTGCCAGCGAGGTCAGCACCTGCCTTGCAAACTCCATGGAGCAACGGCCGTATCAGTGAGAACATATGCTGACAAGGCAGCAAGTAAGACAATTTACTGGTCCTTTTATCCTAATAAGCGATGACATGTCGCAAACGTCTGCCTACATAATGACCTTTAGCAGTTTTGAAGTTATTACAAAGGAGTTTTGATTATGTGAAATTTTACTTGATGTTAAAGGTGGCCTGTCTGTTCTTGATACTCTTACAGTTGATGCTGATGTCACAGTGGTTGGGTCTGGACCTGGAGGTTATGTTGCTGCCATTAAAGCAGCACAGTTGGGATTTAAGGTAGGGGAATGGCAACATGCATAATTTCACTGAAACCTATTTTTATCAGCAAATGTTGTTGTTTTTTTTTTTATTGACCTTTAGCATGCATTTCCCTTCTCAGACGGTATGTGTTGAAAAGAATGCCACTCTCGGTGGAACCTGTTTGAATGTTGGCTGCATCCCTTCAAAGGTAGTCCTGTATAAATTATTTTACAGATTATGATGCATTAATGTTTAAGCCTGTCAGGAAAGTGACAGTGTCTGCTTTATCTGGAGGTATTTTTAACATGCATATCTGCTAACTTCCTGAACTGTTTCTCTTTTGTAGGCTTTATTGAACAACTCTTATCTGTATCACCTCGCACATGGAAAGGACTTTGAAAACAGAGGCATTGAAAGTGAGTTTACGTGTCTCTTGAGTGCTGAGAATGAAGAGATTGGTCTCTATAGGCATGCTTTTAATGTTCGCATCTGTTTTTGTGTGTGTACATTTATTCAGAAGTACATGGTCGGAAACTGTCTGTCACCTAAGTCTAAAATGTATTGTGTTTTGTTTTTGTTTTGTTTTTTTTATGTGCAGTCAAGGGGATCTCGCTGAACCTGGAAAAGATGATGGCGCAGAAGAGTGGTGCAGTAAAGGCCCTGACCGGAGGCATTGCACACTTATTCAAACAAAACAAAGTGAGCTCCAAAGCTGACCTTTCCTCAGCTTCTCCAAACTGGTCTTAGAACTTTTCCTGACTTTTGAAAACTACATATCCCAGAGTTTTGTGCCATCCAGAGTATGTGCAATAGACCGAAGAGATGACACCATTTGTTTAAGCAACAGCTTTAACATTTTGCCATTTATTTATCCCTTCTAAAGCCTAACCCGTTACTCCACAACAGCAACGACTGCACTATTCATTATGGAAACTTTTTTTTTTTTTTCAACTCCATGGTGTTTAATAACTAGCAACAGCCTTCATATTTTTCCTTTTATTTTTATTTGGTAAAGTGTGGATCACTCACAGTTACTGTTACTGTCATCAGAGTGAGATGTACACTCACTTGTATGTGAATTACTGTCCATATAGCCTAGAGGGGCGATGCTAAAGTGTTGCTAAATGTGCTTTGAACCAGTGCTAGACTTCAAGTAAAGCACTGTATTCCCAACAACTAATAATATGCTTGTTGTGACCATGCTCCAGAAAACTTCAAATCTCAGCTTCTCGTTCTTAAACCCACGTTTTTACAATCCCTACCCGCTCCCTACAGAAAAAATGTTTTCCGTTTCACAGAGTAATGTTACTTTATTAGATTGCTTGAGTGAAATGTGCATCTGGTCTCAATTAGTAAGGGGCACTGTTTTCTGTGTGTTTTCTGTTGTTTGTGTGAAGGTGACACATGTGAACGGATTTGGAAAAATAACGGGTAAGAACCAGGTCACTGCCAAGACCAGCGATGGTGGTGAACAGGTTATCAACACTAAGAACATCCTGATCGCCACTGGCTCTGAGGTCACTCCTTTCCCAGGAATTGAGGTATGACTTGGTGGTCTCTTTAAAACTGAATAACTCTGCTCTCTCTGTTTTCATCCTCTAAATGTTTACCATTTTTCATTCAGGAAGCATAGGGTCATCTCTGCTTTTGGGACTCTAAATCATATTTTTAAGTGACAAAACATTTCAGTGCAGATGATATTTCTTAAAAGTGTTGACAGACAGTAAATGTTATGTCTCTCTTTGTTCTGTCCTTCCTAGATTGATGAGGAGACTGTGGTGTCCTCCACTGGTGCACTGTCACTCAAGAAGGTTCCTGAACAGTTGATAGTGATTGGAGCTGGAGTGATCGGTGTGGAGCTGGTGAGAACTCAGGCCTTGCCTCAGCCTCAGAAACAGGCCTTGCAGTGTTACTAATGCAATCTCATGCAGCTTTATTTTATTCCGAATGGACTTTAATGGAGGAGCGTGAGAGAACGAAACCAAACTCTTGAGGAAACTGTCACTTTAGTCATTCAGTGTTGCCTGTAGGATCACCTTGAGTATTTCTTTCCCTTTTTTTTGTGCTGCTGCAGGAACCCAGTGTTGTAGTGCAGGAGGGGTGCAGTTCGTTAAAGTGTCTGACGTCATTGTTCTGTTTTGCCCAGGGTTCAGTGTGGCAGAGACTGGGCGCTAACGTCACAGCTGTGGAGTTCCTGGGCCATGTTGGTGGGATGGGCATTGACATGGAAATCTCCAAGAACTTCCAGCGCATTCTCCAAAAACAGGGCCTTAAGTTCAAATTGAGCACCAAGGTCATGGCTGCTACCAAGAGGCCTGATGGAAAGATTGATGTTGCGTAAGTCTGGGCAGTCGTGTCACTTTTATTTTGGTCATATGCACATTTCCAGTGCCCTCTCGCCGAAACGAGCCAATTCTGTACATCTGCTTAATAGCATGCAGTATTGCTAGGATGTGTTTGTGATGTCTGGATTTGAATCAATGGCCACCAGTATAAACTTGACAGAGTTTATAGACTCTACAGAGCCGGTGACAAACAAATCTGCATATGTTTGTGTGGTAAATATCACAATTGTAGGTTTGTGCAGGTACAAATTTCCAAAGGTCAGTGATTGTTGCACAATACTAGAGGATAAGCTCATTTGTCTTGCATTTGGCTGCTGTGATACAAAGCTTACATGGGATGCCTCCATGTCAGAGTACAGAAACAGGTGAACAGAGAATGCAGAGATGTAAGGAAACACAGAATAATACACTTAGTGCAGATGCACACAAAGAGCAGTGTGACAAAAACCCTCACAGTATTCATTAATGCCTGGGTCCTGTCCCAGTTACGTTTAAAAGGATAATTTAATAAAGATTGTAATAATCAGAAATACACTCACTGAGTGTTTTATGAAAGTTGTTTGAATGTTTACAAAAGTGAAGTCTGTTGTTGTCTGGCATGCTATTGTAAGATTTCACAAGTATGAATGTTCTGTCCATAGTGTGGAGGCAGCAGCGGGGGGTAAAAACGATACCCTGACTTGTGACGTTTTGCTGGTCTGTATCGGCCGTCGACCCTTCACCAGCAGCCTGGGCCTGGAGTCAGTTGGCGTTGAACTGGACAATCGTGGCAGAATCCCAGTCAACAATCGCTTCCAGACTAAAGTGCCCAAGTACGTCAGTTAATTAGCAAAACTCTACATGTAACTAACAGATGTCTCATTTAACAAGTAATGATCACAAGTATGGCAGTGAGGCCTGGGTGTTAAGTCCAGGGTTTGGGCTCTGTGTGCAGTATCTATGCCATTGGTGATGTGGTAGCTGGACCCATGCTGGCCCATAAAGCTGAGGATGAGGGGATCATCTGTGTAGAGGGCATGGCAGGAGGAGCTGTACACATCGACTACAACTGTGTCCCATCTGTCATTTACACACACCCTGAGGTTGCCTGGGTGGGCAAGACTGAGGAGCAGCTCAAAGAGGAGGTGAGTTCTCCTGTTCTTTCTCGTTTGTTTGTTCGTTCGTTTGTTCTCTCTCTCTCTCTCTCTCTCTCTCTCTCTCAGCACACACACACACACACACACAATTATTGCAGTGAGGGTAATCATTAAGTGAAGTAGCTGTGTAAACAGAGATATTTTATCTGGAAGGATCCAGGATGAAGTCTCATGAGGGAACAACAAGTACAGACTACTTTATGTATCTGTCTCATATTACATTTCATGTTGCAGGTGCCATATCATAACACCAGTTGGTATCTGCTTTAGAGCCCCACTGATAAATCGGCGTGCCGCGGATATGAGCTAATTGCAGATATTTCGGCATCGGCGTCTTTAATGGCTGTTAAATGACAATTAAAAAAGAAACGGAGAGACGGAAGATGGATCGTTCATTGTTATGACATTCGTGTCAGCCGTGCGTAGTTTTGCCGCAGTATCGCGAAAATCTTTACAGTCGGTCAAACATTCAAATTACCTTTAACGGTACGGTAGTTGAGTGGTGTAGGCTAAGCTGTTGACGGACTTGATTGCAGGTTTATTTATGAAACAGTGTAGCTGTTTTAGCGAGTAAACAAACAACGGCTCTATCATTTTAACTTATTCTATAGTAAACATATCTGTGTCTCGCATGTCTGTAGTTACAGTCGGTGCACTGGAAATTATTAAACCAGAGGGGACACGTAAACAGACGTGAGCTGAACAAGCATGTAACATGGCTTGGTAGCCAAACAAAGTTTTCTATCCTCTCTTACAAACGTATAGTGGGAAATCCCAAAGTCCTCGTTGCCGACAGTCATGTAGCATTAGATGCATTCAACAGCAGCATCTAGGTCTCTGTATCAGCTTACTGCATTATTTATCAGAACTTTAATATATTTTGTTCTATACTATCTATGACAATAAAACAAGTTTATTTTTAAACTGCATTATGTCATGTTATCTTGGTGAGGACTCTTAAATAACTACACAAACGGTTACGGAAAATCTTTGTTAATATTATGTGTTTAAAAAAAAAAAAAAAGAATATCGGCCGATGTATCATCGGATTTGTAAATCCTCAAATATGGAAATCGGTATCGGTCTGAAAATTTTATAACAGTCGGGCTCTGGTCTGCTTGGTTATTGTTTCTCTGATCAATAATGAACGTGGTTTTCGTTTAAGGTTCGGTTATTTTATGTCAGTGCTGTGAGTGTGTATTTTTTTGTTGGTGCCTGTGCTGGTTACTGAATCTCTGATCATTAGTCAGTGTGAATTCTGTCCTGCAGGGAGTGCCATACAAAGTGGGGAAGTTCCCGTTTGCAGCCAACAGCCGAGCGAAGACCAACGCTGACACAGACGGCCTGGTGAAGATCCTCAGTCACAAAGACACAGACAGAATGCTGGGAGCCCACATTCTGGGCACGGTGAGTGACCAGTCAAACCAGTCACATTACAGGTCCACATCTACTTCTCTCCCCACTCACTCTCACTTTCATCCACTAACGTCTGTGGTGTTCTCCATCATGGCTGAGGTTTGTTTAGGCTTGTGGATTTCTGAACATAACAGTCCGTGTTTGACTGTGACACAGTTTATGTCCTTTTTTTCTAATTAACTCTGCCAGTCCAGTATAAAAACTGCAAGACTACATTGTTGACATTTGATGTGTAGAGATTTATTCCGTTTATAACCACTCTACAATGTTTTTTTTTTTTTAAATATTTATATTAATCACTACGTGATATTAACTTTTTTTCAAATATTTTGAACTCCATTCAGATATTTATTTATGCTCATATATTTTACCTTGTGAGTCTTTGCTGTTTTACGACAGGCACTAAACAATTGCAGATATTATTATTGTTATTTTATTATTGAGTGCCTCAGTTGTAAGGCAGAGTGTATGTTTTTCCACAGGGGGCAGGAGAGATGATTAATGAAGCAGCTCTGGCCATGGAATATGGAGCCTCCTGTGAGGATGTGGCTAGAGTGTGCCATGCTCATCCAGTAAGTATCACACACATCATCAGTGATCCTGTTCACAGCCGCTTAGGTCTTCATCTCCAGTCATACCCATCGCTTTCATCCCCTGTGAATGCTCAGGGGCATGCACACATGAACTGTAACATATAGGATTTTATGGCATGTAACATATAATCATTTGCTTAATATTCTGTTGAGTATTTGAGTGAGCTTCAGGCTCATTCAGAAATGATGGGGTTGTGCTGTTGAGTCCAGTTGTATAGGTACACTGTACAGCAAATAGTACAATGGGTCATATCAAATGCAACTCTACTTATGTGCTCTCTGTAACACATCAACATTACTAACCAACCTTTTCCTGCATCTCCAGACGGTGTCTGAGGCTTTCAGGGAAGCTAATCTCGCAGCCTCATTCGGAAAAGCTATCAACTTCTAGAGCATCAGTGGAGCGGCGTATGTATCTACCAGCAGTGTCACTGTTTCAGAACTGTTTCTGTCCCCACACTCGAGTTCCTCAGTCCTGGGCTTTCTGGAGAAAACCCTCATGCATACATTAAACTCGTTAAAAATAAGCCTGTATTATGTCAAGGGCCAGATTTACGGAGCACATAAGCAAGTTTTCAACTGTGCCCCTGTTTATTTTGCTCAAGGGAACTGTGCTTAAAAAGCCTATATTTAAAGAGATGGAACAGAACAGGCAAAGTGTGTCACATGACTTAAGATTTTTCTCTCCAAGTTTAACTTTGTTACCTTGAGTGAAGAAATAGATGCAGAGTTTTCATCAGAGCAAAGCACTTGCTAAATCTGGTCCCTAGTATGTTATTTAACTGTTCTAAATAAAGGGGTTTGGGTCTGGAGATCAAGCACCGCCTAACTCACTGTGTCACATGTTAAGTCATATATCAACGTTGTTTACACTTGTACCGAAACATCATGTGTCAGGTGATAAATTTTCTTTATACCCAGAGTCACTTCTCAGTCACACTAAACAGGTCGCTACATAAAACACTTGCTGTCTGGCTCAGGCTTTGTTATGATGGTTGATGAGACAGGGCTCTGGTTGAACTGACCTTTAATGCCCTTTATTAATGTCCTGTAATGGCTGCTCTCCCTGTCACCTGGAGCAGAACACTGGCCTTAGTATGCATCACAAGGTGGCACTGCAGAATGCGCTGTGGATGCATGAAGGGTTAGAGATGTAAACATACTTTCTGATGAGTAACAGAAAAGAGAGAGAATGATCCTGTTAATTTTCAGTGTAATGAGCATGTCAGCTCTGAGAATGAGAATATGTATTTAACAATGCGGATGTAAATGTTAAACAGACCCAGTAAGGCATATAGTGAATGTATTCCACAAGGAATTTAGAATGAACAATTCCTTTGAGAGGAAATGACCTGGGGAGTCTCACGGGCTAATGTATGAAAGGAACAAAAAGGATCGATTAAAACAATGTGGATCCATCGTCTGAAAACATGGCATGATTGACTTGCATGTAAGTGCAAAGAGGCTAACATTGACTAGTTGAGCCTAGAATATAACGCTTCAAATCTCACAGTCACGTAACTGTCATCAGTCTTCATTACCTTATCAGACTAGTGTTTGTCTCTGTTTTCTCCTCAGTGTAGACTAGGCCCTAGACTGAGCACATATCTTTTTCAGGGTCTCTCTCTCACTCTGATCCTGAGAGCATTAGTACCACTTCAAGTGCATATCAGTTGACTATGCAGCTCAAATGTGTGTAAATGTGTCATGTTACAAAATACTAGAAAAACAGAGCCACAATGGAGCCAGTAATTCTGCTTGTAAAAATGTTTATTTAGCTGTGTTCGTATAAAAAAAGTTTGGTCCAGACAACTTTAATTGTCAGTAAATGTTAAAAAATTGAAATACAGTCCAATAAACTGGGGGAGTAGGGAGGAATACATCCTTGCAGTCTCATGGTTAACAAAGTCAGTGATTCACATTCAGAGCATTTGGTTTATATACTTCCTGTTAAGGCTTCAGAAAGTGTTTTGCATTTTATCTCTCTTTTTTTTTTTTAAACGGATTGCTCATTATCGTTAATGTGTTCAGTGACCAAAAACACAGGCCACACAGACATTTCCTTTGTTAGTGGATAGGTCAATTGAGATGGAAGAAAATGTCATATTGATTCATTTTAACTCAGATAGTACATGCTTTCACTAGGCCAAAGTGTTGCTTTCATCTGGCCAAAATACCACATTTTTGTCATTTTGTCATAAAATGCATTTCTTTCACATTGTTTTATTTTTTTTTCCACTTGTAAGTGGAGGTAATTGAAACCTAGTTCATTTTACTGTTAAAACAAGCATGTGCTGTATATAGTGACTTTCTGACTGATGTCATGTAACAGCTGTTTCACAGCTGCCTCCAGATCCACCAGCTGGCTGGCCTTGTCCTCCAGCGTCCGCTGGTTCTCCTCATAGGATTTCTCCAGATCTAATGAACGAGAAAAAGAACCTCAATAATTCTGACCAGGTTAAAGACATGACCTCATATCAGAAATATTTTGGTTGATGTCTGATGTTAAGAAACCATCAAACAAAGTTGACAAAAAAAGATAACATAAAATAACTTGATCTTGAGAAAAAGTCCAGAGATGTGTGGAGGAAGGGTTAAAAAAGGGTGGGGGGGGGTCTTCAGCTGTCATATTTCTGTACCTTTTAAGAGCTGCAGTTTGCTGCTGGCCTGTAGTAGCAGGTCTTTGGCTTCCTGTTGGAGCATCTCTGCTCTCTTCTTGGCATCTGCCACTCCCTCTGCTTTCTCAGAGATTAGACTCTCCACCTCACTGTACTTATCCTTCAGCTCTGAATCCAGGTCCTGTGTACACACACACACACCCACCAAAGGGTTATTATGACAGAGACCAAAATAAAGGAAATGTTAATGATGGATAGCTGAGTTGCAGAGAGTCAGAGATGAAAACAGTTAGACTGCCCCCTTTCACATAGAAACTATTTTTAAAAAACATTTATTTGATTTTATTTATTCATTCAGAACTGAGTTTGATTTTTAATCATTCATATTATTCAATTTGACATAACATACAGACTTTTAGCAATGATCAGGAACAAAAGAAAGTTTATGCTGTGCAAGACTTTACTCAGAAAATGAGAAAAACATTCAAGGCAAACCGGCACCTTTTTAATCTGTTCAGCCATCTGGTTGATTGTCTCGGCGTCTCTCTCTGTCTTGTCTGCGCTTATGTTAGTGCTCTGGGCTTTCTCCTTTAACACAGCTACATCTCTCTCCAGGCGGAGCAGCCTCTGGGTGGCATTACTGAGCTTAAACTCAGAATTAGCTGTCTCAGACTCCGCCTGGTCAAAAGGAGACACAGAGACAAATGAGAATCCTGCAGCAGTATACAACACCCTTAGGTACCAACACTGTCTCCTTTTTTTCAAAAAAATGCCACGGTATTTTCACCCTTATGAAGTCGTGGGACTGCAACACACACACAAAGTTTGTCAGAGTGGTTCACAAGTGACAGTCACACAGTATGCCCTACTTCAGTCTCAGCACACTCATATAAACACACTTCGTTTCCCACTGTAACATTAAGAATGCATTATAGTTTAATTACTTTTCAACATTGAAATCTGCAATAACTGAGTAGAGCAGCTCACTGTTTATGCCAGCTTCAGTGGTTGACTGACTGAATGATAGAGTATGACAAACTGATTTTACGCAGACTCACTGAGATCAGAAGTTGCTGAGTGCCTTTAATGTCTGTGGTGGCTTGTTTAATGGCCTCAGTCGCTTGGTTCTGAGCACGTTCTGCTTCCTCTAGAGCCTCCCTCACCATCTCAGCAGTGTCTTTTACATCAGACGCCTCTTTCCTATTACACACACACACACACACACAAACAAAGACTTTTAGTACGTGGGAACTCGAATGCAGTATGGCCACAAGATATCCCCAAACAACCCCAATCACATTGAATTTACATGTAGAGTTAAGAATGTACATTTGATTTGACTATCATTTTTTAAAAATCTTAAATGATTAAGAATTATATCACCAGTGTGTGTTTCCAAATATTATAGTATTATAAAACTAATAAATTATTCTGGGACATTTGAATGTATACTGCCCAATGACTACATACTAGCTGCTGACCGCATCATCAGAAAATCCTCAAATGGCACCACTTATATACCAAGGGTCATTTCCAAGTAGTGTAAAAATGAACCTCCAATCAGTCTCCTCTCAGAGGTGTATAAGATAAAAGCTATGACTCTTAAAGATTAACTGTTTTAGTAATTTGCTTATTGAACAGCGACATTGTTCAGTGTGTCTGACCTAGCTTTGCGGGCTTGTTCTAGAAGGTTCTCAGCTCGTTGGATATCGTCGGCGCTCAGGTTGAGGATGACCTCCACCCCGGAGAGGCTTGCCACACGCTCTCGGATGTCGTTGGTCAGGTTCTGCAGCTGCGCGGGCGTGGTGGGCATCTGCATTGCCAGCACCTCATTGGCCACTGCCTCAATACTCTCCAGATCAGCCCCATCTTCTAGGGGCATCAGACAAAACACAGGGAGAGACAGAGGGAGAGAGAGGTAGAAAAGATATAAATATTCCATACATACGCGACCACTGCAACAGTAATTTGACTTCAAATGAATTATAACACTATAGTTTTGGATTTAAAAAAAGAATTTTTAGGATATCAACACTTTTCAGTTTAATCCAAAGCCACAGGAGTAAGTGCAATTATCAGAACACTCAAAAACAGATCTCTCTAGCAAGTAATTCTTACAATATAGATTGCTGATGGATGTAAAGTAACTTTAAAAGTAATCTTCCACTGCTCCAGTTTTGGAATGACTCTTGACTATGGCTGGTAGACATGATTATATGTGATTCTAAAAACTATACCCCCAACTCTATGTAGCTTAGAGCATAATCCATTAACCAACAGTTAGCATTGATGGCATAGGACAGCTAGAGTTTGTCAATCACATGTCAATATGGAACACTGTGTATTGGTGATATTAGTAGTTATAAATGGACTACAGCATGTCACACTGAGAAAAACAGTCATGCTGTACTGACAGTTCTATGCAACACATCCAATCATTTCTATAGACATCTATAGGTCGGGGTTGTGATTGTGGTAAACATCTACAGTAATATGGTACGTGCTTTTTAAGGAGAGATGTTTAAACGTCAGCCAACCTGTGAGGAAGTCTCTGATCTTTTTGATAAGGTTTCGTAGCTCCTCATTGCTCTGGTCCACACGCTGTTTGGTCTCATTAGTCTTCAGAAGAACTTCCTGAGCACTTTGCTTGGCCTGGTCCGCTTTCACCTTGGCCTCAGACACCTGACCACCAACACCAAGACCAATGAGTTATTAAATCAGCAGAAAATATTACTGGTAAATTCCTTCACAGAAAATTCTCACATTTTTGACATCAGCAAGTCTATGAAAAACAACAGACAAAAATAAAATACACAGACATTCTCCGTGTACGTCCTTAACAATGCGCACTTTGTGACTGGGCTTTGTCAAATTTTATGAATTGATTTGTTGAGCACACTTTGTGATTGCAGTATAAAGTTCCATTATAACTCCATCCATTCTTAAACGGACCGTCTTAAAAGAACACTTTTCATCTCTCTGACTAACACTCACCATCTTAGAGAGCTTGTCCACTTCCTCCATGGCACTGGCGATCTCCACGTCAAAGTCTTTGGCTTTCTGCAAGGCATCCTGGGCAAGAGTGGTTAGGCCGTCACACCCCACTCCTCCGCACTTCTTGTTCCCGTCTTCATCCACGCAGCTAAGGCCGCCGCAGGGCGAATCTGAGCATCCCTCTGATCCTGCCGGACTGCCACAGGTCTAAAACACACACCCAGAGCCAGAGTCACTAAAACACGCCAAACTCCACTTTTACTGTCAGTTTTGTTTCATCATAGAGTGTCCATAGAGCCTAGAAACTCTTTGTTTCAATTATACAAAGAATAGCGCAGGACTTAGCACTTAGCATAGCCCTTCCACCCTTTATACACCCCATAACACAAAATACAATTAGCCTGCTATAATATACATTGTCCCTTCGGTGCTTTACTGACTTGTGTTAGCCAAACTAATATTTTATGATGGCATTTTGATTTGAGCTGTTTCAAAGTTAAAACTTTCTATCATAGCAGTAACATATTATAATGGAAACATGAGATAATTGTGTCAAAACATGCACAATTGTGAATGGCAATATTTATAAAATCTTTTTGAAATGTCTGTGCAAGGCTTACGACCTGTTTATAATTTCAGAGCCTGTTAATCTCGTTACTATGAATTTTACCTTTTGGCTCAGCTCAGACAGATCCAGAGTCTCCAGCTGTCCGGCCAAGTCATCCAGACTCTTGGCGTGTTCCTCCTGTCTGCTGAGGAAGTCCTCTTTAGTTTCGTTCATGCTGGCCTCCGTCAGATGACGTAGGGTGGAGGACTGCTCGACCAAGCTGTCAGGCCCAGACATCGAGGCGTTGACACGGGCCTCGGCGGCCAGGGACTGCTGATAGTACTTGCTTACACTGTCTGTGGCTCCTGTAGAAACATAATTCACACAAAGTTAACCACAGAGACAAACTTGGAATCAATACTGTATCGAAGCTGAAGTGATGTATTTTTAAGAGTAATCTCCACACTGTTAGCTCCCACAACAGTACACAGTGCTCTGTCACAACTCAAGTGCTGAGGTTTTACAAAAATAGATTTTGTTTCTGCCTCTAACAGCACCCAAAGATAATTAAAACAGAATTGCAAGTGCAATAGTGATATGAATAAAAAAGGATGTAGATGGAAAAAACGGTATTTTTGTGTTGTCTTCATGCACTGTGGGCTTCTTCTTTACCTCGAATATCAGAGTTCTTGATCAGTTCTACTTGGTCTAGAAGGTCTTTGACTGTCCGCTCCAGTTTCTCTGCCTCCTCCCTCAGAGAGTCCAACTTTGTATCTGTGCTGTTGTTGTCAGTCTTGATCTGAGACAAGGTGTCCTCTGTGGTATTCAGTTTATTGTTCATCTCTTCCATCAGAGACCTGTGGTAAAATTTCATAAATTTGAAAATGTACTACATATGTAAACGTTTTAATTTACGACAACCAATAAATTGAGCAGAAAACTTAATTTGTTTTTTTTCTTTGTCTTCATGAAATGAAGTATTGTAAAGATGTTTCCCTGCAGATAACCACTAGGGGTCGCTATTGTTACGTTTTCCTTGGTGAATCTTTTGCCAAAGGCTAAAGCAGTGTTCGGAGGTCCAAAGTCCTGCTGGTTTTCATGTAAACCAAGGAATATGATCTTTGATTGCCTGAAGAGAGCACACCCCTGTCTCTCGGATAAAAGCTGGATTCTACCAACAGGATGAGAACAAATATACCCAGAACTCATGACCTCCCGAGCTGGATGTATGCAACTCTGGTGTTTAGTGGTTTCTTATAGGCAGCTGTTGTGGTTGAAGGAAATATGGTTTACAAAAGCCAGGCCTTAACTCACTTGTGGTTTGTTTTTTTTTTTATCTGAGTGCCAATTCTCCTACAAGCCACTAGGGGGAGTGAGGATGCAGGTGAGGTTGTGCAACTACTGCTCTTATTAACATGAAACAAACCAGGAAAATCTAAAAGGAGTAGTAATATATTCAAGCTGGTAAAAATAAAATCAAATAAGCTGTGTGAGAAGTTTACTAAGCAGTGAGTCCCACTTAACGCCACCACTGTGTTCTGAGTCTGTGATGGACATTTACATTGACCGTTTGAAAGGCCGGGGCCAAAGGTCTGAGTGCTACGTATAAATGTATATGTGTGTGCGATCATGTGTGTGAATGTGTGTGTGTGTGCGTGACTTACGTGGCTTGCTCCAATAGTTCTTGTATCTCAGTGAGGGGCTGGGTAGCAGGGTTCTGAGCCAGAATATTTCGGATGGTGTTGGCATTTCTCTCTATGTTATTGATGGTGTCCTGGTACGGTCCAGTGATGCCACTGGTTTTAATGGTGTTGACTTTCTGTACCAGTCTGTACGTTTGGTTGGTGAGGTCACCCACGATCAAGTCCCAGTCAGCGAAACACTGATGACAGCGTTCACAGTTAGGGAACTCTCCAGAATAACCCCGCGCACACGTATCGCAGCGTGGCCCCGACACTCCTTCCACACACACGCACTGACCTGTCGCCTTATTACACTGGGGTTCAGCAATACCTCTGGGATCACAGTCACATGCTGAGAAAACACACAGACAAACACACCACACTGTAATTAGACCAAAGGCTTAAACAAAAGGACACGCTGGTGGTGCATCTGTTTCACATTTCATCAGTACACAAACACAAAAGCTCAGTCTTAGTCTGAACAAAAAAATTTGCATAGTTTAAAAAAACAAAAATCTATAAAAGGACTACATACCAATTCAGAGTCCACAAACATCTCTCTAAAAATGGAAAATATCAGTTCTACTGTAAATATACTACATTATCTATGCATTTCCTTTACTTTTTGGTTTGAACATCTTTGGCGTTGACCTCCGACTGAGATCACAGCACTGAGTCTGAGATGCAGTCTGGGAATAATTTCAACATCTGCCGCAGCCCGAAACTTTTAACAAGTGCCATGTGGAAATGATCAAACTTCTCACTTCTCTGTCTGCAGCCTTCCAACAGTCATACCAGAGGGTATGGCACAACAGCCAACAACTGCACTTACTTTCTCCACTGAGAACTGGTGTCTCTCTTAGGAGTCTCTCTGCTCTTAAGAGAGACTCTGCTTCTCCTCATGAGTTACATTACTGAGCACTATATTAGGGAAGCTGAAGATGTTCGCAATCTACAACACAACACTGGAGGAACAAAAGGGCAGTAGTTTGCCTTCAGAGTGCCAGGCACAGAGTAAACACAACTCCTAATGTGACCTTAGCGACACCAACACACACACACAAAAATACACATAAACTCCATGATGGAAAAAGGTGCCCTGTCGTATTTCTGGCTGGCTGTGTTTATGCGTGCACACTCAAACAGCATTCCACAGGAGGTAGACTTACAACCAGGCACACACAGACCTTGAATGTTCTGTTGGAAAGGACCTGATCCCCTCAGGCTGCTAAGACTGGACTAAATGGTGTGGAGGTGGGGGATGAGCTCAGGGATTAGTGCTGGTTTTTTGGAGCTTGGGGCAGTACTATAAGTTTGCAGCCTGGAGGAACTATGCGGTGAATGTGACCCCTGCAGACTGCAGTGGGATTCAAGTCTTTGCTGGGGTCTTCACTGAGCTCCTTTTGTGCTCGCTTTTGTGTGGGGGAGGGAATGCAGGAACTTGTCCTGACCTAACACACACACACACACACACACACACACATACACACAAATACACACGCTGTGCCACACAAGCATTCATTGTACAAGCAAGTACCTGAATGTCCTCCCTCTTTCATATCTGCACACACACACTCCACAGTCACCTGTGATTACAGCAGTCTTTGCTTACAAAGATATAACTCTGGACTCGACCACACAACTGGCAAAGACCAGGTGTGAGGGTGTAAATATTTAACACATATTTAACACATACACACACAGCTGTATTGACAAAAATCACCAAAAAGACCAGACCACTTAAGGAGTTACTAGGATAGACAAACACCAGTCATTAATACCACAAAGGAAATTTCACTGGTGTTTGACTGTTCATGCAGTGCTGACAAATTTACTGAGGCATGGCTCTGAAACCTGTGTCAGTCAAGAGGAAATGACCTGGCAACCTGCTTGCTATATGAACCAAGACTCATTACTCAACATCATTTCTGAGGCATTAAAATATCCATATGACTAGTTAATCTCTTAAATATACACTTTACTATTCCATTCTTATTAAACATCAAACTATGACAGAACATGTTCCTTTTTTTTACCGGACTTGAGAAAAACTAGATCTAACTGCTAAACTGAATCAGAATGACCTAATATTCACCACAGAAACTCTGCGAGCTGTGGCCATGGATCTGTGAGAAATATCCTTTCTCTCTCCATGTCTCTTCCACACATCTGTTGTTCATTAACACGGAGATAAGACTATTGCAACAAATCAGGGGAGGAGAGCTGTGTTTGGGATTCCACCATTTGGATACGCAGCTGGTTAGCACTCTAATAACTGTAACAGGGCAATGGGGGTTGGGTGTTGTAAGTCTGATAGACACTCCCAAGACTAACCAAGAGTATTTCTTCAACTCATAATGCAATCACAATGCAACACAGACTTTCAGTCATACAGATAATACTGTAAACAGTCACAGGAGAGAATATTACCATGTCCTACTGTCTAAACAGTAGTTTTCTCTAAGCCATGCTGTGACCCCACTCTTAACTGTGTGAGCCTCACTCTACGCAGGGCTGAGGAGATGAAATGTGAGTGTCCCAAACACAGCCATGGTTGGGTAAGGAGAGAGACACACAAAGGGGGCACGCTTTCAGACCAGGCAGAGAAAGTCTCAGTTCTGCTGTTGGGCTAGAGCAGATTAAGGGTGAGTCAACACTCAGAGGCTAGAGGGGTAACTGGATCTTAAGGAAACATGGGGGGGTGGGGGCGGTTTATTTCCCGTGCTGTCCAGTCTCTCAAAACAAACCAGGGAAAATTCTTGTCAGCACTGAGTCTTTAACCACTGTGAGAAAACACCAACTGGCCAAAAGCAGCTAAGCGTAATCAGGAGAAAAAACTTGGTCAGGAACGGAAAGCAGGACATCTCAGGACTCCCCCGTAGCAAGTCCGATATGACAGACGCCCCTCGCATTTGACAGAGGTTTTAAGACTAGATTCAGATGGTCAAACATGGCTTTCTGAAAGTCCTTAAAATTCACCCTCAGTAAAATAGCTAGCTTTTCATGAATCTCATAACTGACCACTCCAACCACAAAATAAAAAGTTGCTCTTTGTTCATGGCAAATTTCATAACTTTAAAGTTCTCAGAAATGACTGTGAGTCTGACTACATAGAACAATTATAACTGACAAGTAAAAAACTAAAAATATATCCTAAGGAATGTTTTGGTGAGCGCTGGCATTAGCCAAGACTTCAGCCAGTCTAATCAAATCATAACAGCCAATGCGCCGGGAATGCAAGCAAAAATGCAAGAACCGTTCCCCTGAAGAAGTGAAACGTTCTGACTTTTTCTGACATCTTTGTTTCTCATTCATGGTCATTAAATGAGTGAGTTAGTAAAGTTCAGTTCAGTTGGAGCAGAAGGACAAAGGCTCCTTTCTGTCCAATGGTTCTGCGTCACACACACACACATTCCCCTGAGGAAAGAGCTCTTGTTAACAATGGCGCATTGTAGCGGATGGGAAGGATATTGGGAGGCTTGGACAGATACACTCGTGCACGCTCATCAAGGCTGTGCACATCTGGGCTTTAATCGGTTAGTGTCGCCCACGCGTTCCCATGGATATCCACAGCTGGACTTCACAACTACCATCACTCTAAATTTTACTGATGATGTTCACAGTGTAACATAATAAAACGCAATACTTTTTAAAGAAGAAAAGATTGTCTTTGTATGTGATTTTTTTTCTCAGAAAAACGCAGAATTTCTCCCTATATTCTCTAAGACCTAGACAAAACAACGGATTATTCTCTGCAATAAGAGACAGGTTATACTTTTGAAAAAATACTAAAAGAATATGGACAGAGCCAATGTGCTGTATTTACAGTACATGATTAGCAGTGTAATCTGAAAAAGGCAGACAAACTAAGAGGTTCCTCTTATTGCCTTTAATGTATGTTTGTAGGTTAAACAAAATCACTGTATGTTAGGTCATTTTTATTCATTTGTGATAATATTAGATGATATGTCATGAGATAGTGTCTTATTATTAATGACTCACCGTGACATTTAACCTCTGGGTTTCCCCAAAACAGCTCTCTGCATTCACGGCATGTTCTCCCACCAAAACCAGGCTTACAGGAACACTGACCAGTGATCTTCAGAATAAACAGAGAGCGACCACAGAGAGAGAGAGAGAGAGTGAGAGAGAGGACACAGGTGAATATCTAAATATCCCTATATTAATATGTTTTATCTGTACCATGGAATAGTGTGTGAGTGTGTGTGAGTGTGAGTGTGAGTGTGTGTGTGTGTGTGAGTGGGAGTGTGTGTGAGTGCGAGTGTGTGTGTGTGTGTTTGTGCGAGTGTGTGTGTGAGTGTGAGTGTGAATGTGAGTGTGTGTGTCTCACTGACCTCATTACAGGACAAGCTGAAGGAATGATTGGGATCACAGTCACACTCCTCACATCCTCGCCCACTGGCCATATTCCAGGTATTGGGGGCACAAAGGTCACAATGTTGCCCCTCCACATTAGGCAGACACTGGCATTGCCCACTGCTCTGGTCACAGTGACAGTCACCCAGAGATGGACAGCTCTCTTGTGCAGTGCCCATGTGGTTACACACACACTCTAATGAACAGAGGACAACCAATGAGCCAAGTTACACGCATTTCATGTGCCATTTCACACTGACCCAATGAAAACGGAGATCCCAATGTTCAACTAAAGACATGGCCTTGATCAGCGTTTCTCAAACTCCAGGCCGCGGACCAGCGCTGGTCTGCCTTGAGGAAACTGCCAGGTCCCCGCCCCCTTGACTGAAATTCCTGCTTTGAAAATAGTAACATTTTATTCCAGATTCTAGAACGTTAAGCGTTGCCGCCCACGAGAACTTGCTTACCATTCCAGAATCTTGAATAAAATTTTACTATTTTCAACTGGCGAGTGACAGAAGCACCGAGCATAATTAGACTGCCGCAGTGGCAGGGCTCTGCGGACCGGCAGTTTCCTTGTCGAGGACTGGCACATCATAGTTTGAGAGGACTGGCCCTTGATGATGTTGTGCCATCAGTTTGTAAAAGAAAACAGAGTTGGAAGCGTTGGATCAGTCCAAAGCCATGCAGTTTAGAAATGTTCTACGATTTCGTACCTAACTTAACTAATATGTTACTTCCACTTTCATGTGAATTTTGAAGGAAATGTATATGCCATTACAGCTGATCTTACAGGACATGTGTTCAGTAGAGAAACAGAGAGAAACCCTGAAGATTTCACTTAAGGTCTTGCTTCTTTGAAATCAACTATTACAACCTCAAACTACGATATGAAATTAGGAGACTCACTCCTGCAGCTCTGGGTGAGGGCATTGCCATAGTAACCCAGTTTGCAGAGCTGGCAGTTCCTGCCCTCTGTGTGGTATAGACATTTCAGACAGGCGCCGGTACGGGCATCACAGGACCCTGGATCCACCATGTCAATGTTGTTGTTGCACTCACAGGCCTGGCACCGTCCACCCACCACATGAGGGTTACCATAGAAACCAGGTGCACACTCATCACACCTGGCACCTGGGAAGAGAGAGAGAGAGAGAGAGAGAGTGAGAAAAGGTTACAGAGAGAGATTTTAAAATGACCACTTCTACCTTTTATTCCACACCTGTTTACCAAAGATACAGTTATTTTCATGTATTTCTTTATTAGCAAGAGCAGTTTCCTCAGTAAAAGACATAAAAGAAGCTACCACCAGACTCGATGAGTGTTATCTATCTCTTGAAGAGAAATTTTCCCCTTGAAGATAGACAGAATTTCTGTTTTACAACCTTTAAATCATGTATTCCCTAGAGTTCCTCTTTAAGATGTGTTTAAACATGTGCTATATGATAAATTCTACTGTACATGTAGCGTTGACAGACAGCTCAGTATATCTCCAACAGTAGTTATTATGTACCTTTGTATCCTGGATTGCAAACACAGAACACCTGGTGGGAGTCATGACTCTTATAGCAGCCGCTGGCAAACTGCCGACCGGCACCCGGCCCGTCTGGGCACTGACATGGACGGCAGTGGTCCCCTGATCCCAAAACCGGGTTGCCATAGTAGCCATTAAAACACCTGAGAGGAAAAGAAAAGAACATTTTCAGTGTGCATCTTTTTCAAATGCTACATAAAGACTTCTGTAATTCCAAGGGCACATTTAACAGCATTTATGAAAGACTGATATTTAACCTGTATTGCTGTACATCAAACACTAAACATTGATACGCTTCAGATTTATATCCAGTAAAAGACTGTTTAATAGATGTATTGCTACAGTAGTATTATTCAAATGTTATTCCACCAACTAAACACCAAAGAATGCTATCATGAGCTATTTCACAAATTATTTACTGTAACTTATCACCATAGCAATAACTTTATTAAATTTTGTATGTGGATACAGTAATGGCTGTATTAGACCATTTTATAATCAAATCATTATCATGCTAGTATTGTTAGAATATTACTTTAACATTAGTAACTAGTTTTGTAAGTGTATGGCTTCGATTCTCGAAGACCATTTCACAAAGTCATGCATCTTTATAACACACAAGCCTTTCTGTGTGTGGGTGTAAGCAGGGCTGGACCAGCACTGTAAACAACTGTCACTAAAACAATAGTGGCCATTCTTTCTGTGTTGGCACGGTTGTGATGCGACTGACTGACCTCTCACAGTTGTGTCCGGTGGTGTAGTCTCGACAGCCCAGGCACTCTCCCGTCTGGGGATCGCACTGCTCGGCGTGGCCGTTACAGGTACAGGGGCGGCAGTTTGGAAAACCCCAGTGACCGGGGAGACAGTGGTCACACTGACGACCGTACGCACCGCGGATACACTCACACTGACCAGTGGCCTCGTGGCAGAATGCATGAACCGAACCCTGAGGACTACAGTCACAAGCTGAGAGAAAGAGAGAGAGAGAGAGAGAGAGAGAGGGAGAGAGAGAGGGAGAGAGAGAGAGCCTAATCACATAATCTGAGGTCAAACAACTGTCTATAAAGTCACAAACCAAAGTTTGAAACGGGTTTTTTATGCTAGATTTAAAAGTGTGTCTGTTCCACATGCTGTCCAGCACATTCTACAAATGATTCTATGCACCACTAACTATCTCCATTACCTCAGACGACCATTGTTGAAACATTACTGTTGTAACCTAGCGATGATTCCTTGTTTACTCATCGTTTCTACTTGTGTTAGTTTTCTTGTCATTAAGGGAAAACAGACACGTCTGTCTGGACACAGATAAGAGGACACTCACGTCGGCAGCCGCCGGGTCCGAACAGGAAGGTGGCAGGGGCACATTTATCACAGTTTCTGCCCACGACGTTGGTCCGACACTGGCACTGGCCACCATTGGGATCACACACTGTACTGAGAGAGCCCTGAGGATCACATTCACAGGCTGAGAGAGACAGAGAAAGAGCAGGACAGGTAAACAAAGAAATGAAAAGAGACAGAAAAACAGGGAGAAGGAAGAGAGAGAGAGAATTGAATTAAAACCACGGTCATTGCACAAACATGCAAAATCCTTAAAAAAAAGGTTTCATTAACTCAGGCAGGTTTGTTCAAAAAGGAATAGAAACACATTGAATGAAACAGGCATACGTATAAAAAAAATACCTACATGCATGTATACAGACTTCAAGAGAAAGAAAGAGAAAGAGAGAGAGAGAGAGAGAGAGAGAGAGAGAGTCTCCTCAGAAATAAGGTTTAAATAATTAAATTATTACTGAGAAAGCTAAATAAAATATGCATTTTTATGAGTGTATTGACTTGATTTAGTGTTCCTAATGACCTTTTTCTGCTCTCACTTTAATGAGTGACTCAAATAGTAACAGATAAGGGGAATTCATCTAACCCTATTACAAAATCAGTGACAGAGGGAAGATTTGGCTGGAAGATTCTCTCTCTCTTCTTCTCTTTGTCTCTCTGTCTGCCTTTCTCTCTCTCTCTCTCTCTCTCTCTCTCACACACACACACACACACACTCTGTCTCTCTCTAACAGACTGAAGAAAATAGAGTTTTTATCTTTCCGGAACTACATCAGCAGCACCTGATAATTCATCATGTTGACACGAGAACAAAAGACACTCATCCTCGTAAGAAGGAGTTAATGATAGTATGTGTGGACTGGGGTTGAGGAGACATTCCACAGTGGGTAACTTCACAGGAAAGAGACCTCAAACAAGACAAGTATCTGTGTGTGTGAGTATGTGTGTTGATTGGGGTCAAGGAGACATTCCACCGTGGGTAAATTCAAAGGAAAGCAATCTCGACAAGACAGTGATCTGTGTGTGTGTGTGTGTGTGTGTGTGTGTGTGTGTCTGAAGTCTAAGAAATGTTCAAACACTGTAGCTTCCTCTACTGCAGGTCTGAGCACGCTCAGTGTTTGCCTTGAGATCAATTTCAAGCATGTCTTAAAGCTGTGTGAAATCTCAGTTCACCTCTTAAATCAAACAGACCCAGAATCCTCTTGACCAATACTTTTCAACTCCAGTCAGAAGGACCCACTACACTGCACATTCTGGCCAATATCAAATACCAGCACACCCAGTTCTCCAGGCCAAGGACTGAGAAATAGAGAGATAAGCTGAATCCAGTTGACAGCAATGGGCTTTGTGTGGGTCCGCATGACTAGAATTCAGAAGTCTGTGAGGAAACCCAAGATCTGTGGGTACATGTGTCTGCACTGATATCCTAAAGGTTCAACAGGAAGACACAGCATTTTCGCACTGTTCATATAATCCACATTCTCCAGCATACATTGTTCCAGTCAGTGGAACAATGTATGTGTTAATGAATGTACGCTCATAGATCTCAAATGAATATGTGCAGGAAGCTTTGTAGGAAATTTTCGCTCACATCTGCTATGAGGGGTGATTTCAAATAACACACTGGATGTTACTCGTCCAAGCTGCTTTGGGATATTTTGGACAGATTTTACGAGCTGCCCCATAATGTCTGCACAGTGAAAATTAAATCCAGTGAAAAATTTATGGCCTGATAGTCCTGTCAAACCACACTCAAGCCAAACATATCGGTATCAACACCTAAAATTACAGTCTGGCCCACTCCAATCCTGCACCAGAGCATAATTCAGTCTGACAATGTATGTGAAATTTTGGGTGAAGAGAGAGATACCCAGAGGCTGTATAATCGGTTTCCTCGGTTTTCACAAGCCCAGACATGAACAGACAAACAGAAAACTCCAGAGATGAGAGATGAAGGATGGAAAGATGGAGGGATGGGGTTAACCACGGACAACACAAAGTGATGGATCAGCAATGCTGAATGACATGTAGACAGAATACAGGCAGCCTTGAGTGATGACTGACACCAATACAGTTAAGACAATGAGCTAAAGAGTTGGAGAGATGGTAAGTGTGTGATGATGTCATCTGCGTGTGTGTGCGTGTCTCAGGAGTTGATATTGGAACTGCTTATAATTTGGTAAAGCCTGTGCATCTGTGTGTGCGTGCGTGTGTGTGTGTGTGTGTCTGGGGTGTTGATCCTGGCACTGCTTATAATTTGGTAAAGTCTGTAAATCTGTGTGTGTGTTTGTCTGGGGAGTTGACACTGGAACTGCTTATAATTTGGTAAAGCCTGTGCATCTGTGTGTGTGTGTGTGTGTGTGTGTGTGTATGTGTGCGTGTGCGTGTGTGTGTGTGTGTGCGTGTGCGTGTGCGTGTGCGTGTGCGTGTGCGTGTGTGTGTGTGCGTGTGCGTGTGCGTGTGTGTGTGTTTGCGTGCATGTGTGTGTCTGGGTGTGTTTGTGAATGTGTGGTCCGTTTGTTTTGTGTGAGTACCTTTAGCTCCCTGATGCAGCAGCGCAGACACACTGAAGATGTAGTTTTTGCAGATATCAGTCATGGGTGTTTTGATAACTCCCTGACTGTTCTCCAGACAACGGTATCGCTGGAACGTTTCCCATGCGCTGTTTGTTACCACATCCACTCCCTCAGAACCCGAAAACATATTCAGGCTCTTACAGTGGGGCATCAGCACAATCTGAGACACACACACACACACACACAAATAATTAGGGTCTGGCTACACAGCCCCCTGGAGATTGCTCGAGGTCTTACAGTTATCATGTTGGATCTTACTGAGTCGATGAGTGTATATGGAGACTGAACATCACTGAGGGCAGAATACAGCGGCAGGTTCAGTTTCACTGTGTAGTTCAGACCTTCCTCAAAACACACAGGCCGCGGCAGCACCACGTATCTGACAGAGCCAATGAGAGACCGTTAAAAGATACCACGTATCTGAGAGAGCCAATGAGAGACTGTTAAAAGATCACACACACACACACACACATACAGACACACACACACACACAGCAGCAGTGACAAAACAAACAGATATGAACACTATTCCAGACTGAAGTGTGACTAACTAACTAAATTCGCCATATGAGGGTGTACACAGATTAGTGAATACACAGAAACACACACAAACCTGGAACCAGGGTGCAGGGACACTATTTGGTTGTCATCATCTGGCATGGTGTTGACACAGCGGCTGTCAGCCATGATGATCTGAGGCCTGACTACAGTAACGTGCACTTCCTCCCACTGCTCTGGTAACTACACACACACACACACACATAGACACACACACAAGAGAAGAGACCCAAGATGAAAGAACAAACAACAGATGAACAAGCCTTGACTCCTTCTACATAACTACTAATAAAGATGTTCCTGGTTTCCAATTAGAAAAAGTTGTTCTTTTTTTAATTTTCACCATTATGTTCCTTCCTGTGTTACCTTAAAACAACTAGATGGAGGTGCGATGTATTTTACTGGCTGAAAAATCTGAGATGAGTGTCACTGTGATAAATTTAGTTTCCTCATAGCTGGAAACAATGGACGTATATTGTCCTGAGAAAGGCCTGAGATATCAAGCATCAAACACCCATCTGCAGAGTTGTGTTAAAGTACCAACATCGTGGTAAAGATGAAAAAAACAGAAAAAGAGTTCCTGTCATGTAAATATGAAATGTAAATTGACTGACCTGGGGTTCATAGCGTATAAGGATGTCATATTCCATGGAGTGAGGGATGTTATTGATGTTGAACTCTAGGTATGCTCCTTCAGGAACGTTTACAAATCCAACACCTGTCCAGGTAGGAGAACGATCCTGAGGATAGGGCCTCCGCACCACTGTCACATCCTGAACCAGGAGAGAGAGAGTGAGAGAGAGAGAGAAAGAGAGAGAGAGAGAGAGAGAGACAGATTAGATTTAAGAAATATGAAGGAGTTGATATATTTTATTGGACTGCATCAACAGATGGTATCACTGCCCCTTTTTGTGTCCAGTGGGTTTTTGCCCAGTGCATGTAATATTAAATATTCTATGCCATGCCTTTAGATCCTCACACTGACAGTGTAGGACAGATGAGGTCACAGAGGATGTACTGCAGATACCCATTTAATGGTTCACATTTTTGGACACAAACAAATGGCATTCAGCTAAGCAGGTTTAAAAACAGAAGAGGGGTGTATGAGCAAGACACACGCACCGGTCCTAATGTAGCATCTTCAGCCTCGTATGTATAGTGATCCAGAGCAATGAAGTAAAATCCGGACTCCACCTGATCACAGCGTCGCCCGAACATGTGTTCCCGACACTGACACTGACCTGTCTCTGGAGAACAACTGGAAACCGTACGTACACGCGCAGGGCAAAACAGATAGAGAGAGAGACAGAAAACATACGTACACACACAGGGCAAAACAGATACAGAAAGAGAGAGAGACAGAAACCATACGTACACACACAGGGCAAAACAGATAGAGAGAGAGAGAGAGACAGAAAACATACGTACACACACAGGGCAAAACAGATAGAGAGAGAGACAGAAAACATACGTACACACACAGGGCAAAACAGATACAGAGAGAGAGAGAGACAGAAACCATACGTACACACACAGGGCAAAACAGATAGAGAGAGAAAGACAGAAACCATACGTACACACACAGGGCAAAACAGATAGAGAGAGAGAGAGAGACAGAAACCATACGTACACACACAGGGCAAAACAGATAGAGAGAGAGAGACAGAAACCATACGTACACACACAGGGCAAAACAGATAGAGAGAGAAAGAGAGACAGAAACCATACGTACACACACGGCAAAACAGATAGAGAGAGAGAGAGAGAGAGAGAGACAGAAAACTGGTGAGCCGGTTTTGAATGTTGAGAAGAGAAGTACTACTTATAGTCATACATATATATAGAAAGAGTAGTGTGGTTTATAAAATCACTATTGACCAGAGAGCATCTCCTGTAGGGACCTTATTAATTCACACTTAAACAGATTAGGGATGAGTCTCGCAGGTCCCCGCAAAATAAAATCTCCCCATTACCAAAAGCACTGTTGCTATAGCTTCCCACATCATATTTAACTTCATCATTACATTTAAAATCAAAGGCATTGTCAATCACCTCAAGTATAAATGTGCCTACAACCAGTTATAAGGATCAAACCAGTCAAGATGAGTTCTCAGAGCAACACTCACTCGTTATTAATGGCTCCGCCCACATCACAGTCACATGGTCTACAGCCATCCATGTCGTTACTGAGACCCCAGTGCTGAGGCTGGAAAATGACAGATTGTTAAATAGACACACACATACTCACACACTTACATTACGCAATGTTATAGACAGCCCACCCAAAAAGTTCCACTTCAAAAGAAACGTGTGACTTAACAGAATCACTGAACATATGTAACATACAGAGCTGCCTAAGGAAATCCACAGAGCTGAAATTATCCACAATTAAGACTACAGGGATAGAGATACAGCAGTGCCAATCACACTGTGAAATACACAGAAGTGTTTTATTGTTCAGTAACTAAATAACTACAGCTGTACTCCATCTGAAACTCATCTTTAACAGTCACTTCACGGTAATTTAACCATCTCCAGTGGACATATGAGCCAGTCCTCAATAAAAAACGAGTGATTATCTCAAATGAGAACACATAACACTATGCTGCTGTGTTCAGTAAGACATAACTTACCATACACTGGTCACAGTTTCTGCCCATGACCAAGCGTTTACAGTAACAGTTTCCAGTGTCTGTGTCACATGGGCTCGCACCGGGCACCGTACCCAGAGGATTACAGGTGCACGCTGCACAAAAACAAACGACAACTCTCAGAATTTACACCACAACTCTCAGCAACATGCTCAGACGTTTAAATACACTGCATTTTCAAATCTAACTCTATTATTGTTTTCATAGTAGAATTATAGTAAGTACTCTAATCCAACTGTGCTAATAATTCTTTAAGTAGTTCAGGAATCTCAGCAGTGAGCTAAGTTTTCTTTGGGCTAGGCTAAAGACTTAGCTTAATACTCTTGATGATTTGTGTAAAAGTGAATTGGTACACTTGTGTTGATTTTTTTTAACTAGAGCTGCACATCAGGTTGGCTGTGTATCATAGCAGTCTGGCATAAACACTGATCTTACCTCTCAACTCTGTATAATAATCCCTTATCTATGGAAGATCTGTGTTTGGAAGAACCTGCATGTATGTTGATAATATATTAACTGTGACGACTGTTGCACTGAGTGTCTGTAAGCAAATGTCAAAGTAATATACAAACTCACGTTTGCAGCCCAGCGGGTCATCGCTGAGGCCATAGTATCCCTGTTTACACTGATCACAGCGTTCTCCTTCCACATTGGGCTTACAGCGACACTGACCAGAGATCAGTCCCATAGACACGTCCGTCAGTGCATCACAGATGCCTCCATTAAGGGAACCCACCGGATCACAGTTACATGCTGAAGAGAAGGAAGGTTTAATACAAACAAGGCTTAAAAAGTAAAAACTCTATAATATAAGTCACAAAGATACCTATGCATGAAAATATTGTAAAAAATGATAATGTGTAGACAGGAACAACAGGCAAGAAAAGACTAATAAACAACTCATTCAGGACTCCTTTACTTCAGTACAGTTACGCTGGGAATATATATATATATATATATATATATATATATATATATATATATATACACATACATACATGATATATATATATATGATATATGTATAGATAGATAGATAGATAGATATATGCACTATGGAGAGGTCAGAGTTCATACATCAAAGCCCAGGTGTTTAGTGCCTCCCCATGACAAAGAGAGATGATCAAAGGGACACACAGAGTAACATTATGAGCAAGACCAGACAGGCCCAGAGAATAGAGAGCAAGAGAACAGACAAGCAGATGTAAGAAGAGAGGAGAAGAGAAGAGGAGAGGAGAGAAGAGAAGAGCAACACATACGTTCACAGATGCTGGGGTCTCTAATGTCCCTGGCGTGGTGCTGATAGAAGAACGGTCGGCACTGTTCACAGTTGTGGCCCATCGTGTTGTGTTGACAATCATCGCACACACCGCCGCTCACATTGCCCGAGGCCATGTACACCGCCATGTCAAAGTGGCACGAAGTCGAGTGCTGATTACAGTTGCACTCTGGAGGGAAAGGAAGGTTAAAGCAATAATCAGTGGTGTACTTCCTGCCAGACAAATTTAATGCAGATAATTATACAGAAGGGTAATTCTGTAATCATAAAATAAATGAAAATAACAGTGGATGCTTAGAGGGACCACACAGCCTTCAGGAATTAAACAGGCTGAACTCTATAAAGAGCATGTCGGTGTCGTACTTTTGCAGGCATTGGTGTTGCGACCCTCAGCAGGTCTCCAGGGCAGGTCGTGGTAAAAGTCCTGACATCTTTCACAGTTCAGTCCCATGGTGTTGTGATTACACATACAATGGCCATGGACCTGTGAGAGAACAAGACACAACAATGATGCCAAACCCACACCGCATAACCCAAACAAAGAAAAAAAACCAAATGCCTAACACCCACCATCAAACCCTGCCAAACTAAAGATCCAAAAAGAACAGAGACATAAAAACTTAGTCTTATCGGTCTTATCTGCTGTTTCAGTCTACAGAAGTTTGACAGAACTCATCATGATCATCAGAACCAAGGGAAAAAATAATAAAAACAAAGAAAAACATTTCCACTTGAGAAACTCTGTTAATTGACATAACCTGAAGTAAATCAAGCATAACCTCTCAGTAAGAAACAACAACAGCAAAATGTCATTACATTGACAGGGGAGACAGGTCTGTCATAGCTTTTCAATGTAGGCCCCATGCTGACTGAGTTCAACCACAGGATGGAAGATTCTAGATACAAAAATAATGTTTACGGAAAAATTTATGAAGTTATGAAATTAAATCCCACGAGATGTTTTCCTTTGTGTTCTTAAAGTACATCTTTCAAAACTTCACAGGTTATGGATTTCTGTTCTAAATTGACTATGTCGCTCTACAGTCCATTTGACCTGAAGAGATTTCATCTCTAAAGGAGAGTCAGGACAAAGGATGCATTCGTCTGGAGCAAACTTTTCCAATTTAAAAAAAAAAAAATCCCCTTTCCAGATGGCTGCGAGGCATGTTTATACCGGATGCATCTGTTCTACATTAAACAAAAGCCAGCTCTCCGCAGAGAGCACTTCAAACAGGCCATCTTTGAGTTTTTTAATGTCAGGGAGATGGCTCCTAAAGACAGTTAATGTGTTTCTCTGGGATTTTTGATGGTGGGGTCCATGAGAGTAAGATCTGTCTGGAATTCTGCTTAATAAGCACCACCACACTGTGGTAACAAAGGTAACAAAAGACCAACTCTCGTCAGCGTCTGAAACACTTCAAACAAGTCACAGCACAGACTAAACAGGAACCCCCACAGCTTGCTTCTGCAGTCACAACCACATATACAAACACTCAAACGCAAAAACACACACATATAAACACACACACACACACACACACAATGTGTTTGTGCACTCTTGCGTGCACGCAGTTCACGGGAAAGAAAAAAAAAACTCAAGCATTTCCTGAATTTAAAGCCAGGACTTCTGAGCCTTAACCTTCCATGACCGCTACATTTCCACGCAACATAAACTGAATCACAAAACCCCCAGAGAGACTTCTGCACTGCATATTCTCTCACAGGACACATATTTTGACGGAGTTATCATTGCAAACTGGAATCTCTTGGCTAATTTATTTGTCATGGCAGACAGACTGTGAGAAAAAAATGTTAATGTCAGTGAGGGACATTTAGTCAACGGTGTTAATTATATTAAGACTAAAACATTAATCATCTAAACAACAATCAGAACTATTGTACTTCAAAGATTACCTGTGTTAAGCCACACCTGTGAAGGGAGATCCTACTATCCTTGTTATTTTAGCATTTTAACACCAAGTTTAAAAAGCACACAGGGTTACTAAACCAACAATGTGCATTTCACGTACTGCTCCATTAAACTTGTTCTTCAAAAGGTATGTATACGAACAGGTAATACTTACAGACACATGAGTTCACAACTTATCATAATTAACACTCTTCAGAGTTTATTTTACCAGTGCTAAGTTTTGTGTGGTATGGCTCTGGTATTTTATTTTACTACTGCTACTTTTGGTGCAGTCAGGTTTTGAGGAAAGCAATTCAAACTCACCATGCCTTCCACAATATCTCCAGCTCCGTTAACAGGGGCGCATTTGGATGCATGGCCATAGCAGAAACAGTTTCCTCTCACCACCATATCATAGATGGCATAGTAATATTTCTCCTTTATCTCCATGCGGGAGTCCAGAAGATTGTCACCCAGAGTGTGGAGCTTAATGAACTTCACTCTCAGATTAGTGATCTTCAGCAAGTCTGCAAGGAAAATTAAAACACAGTGCCACTAATGCTTAACAATGTCTATAAAGTTTACAGAAATGTCTTACACCTCATATGGTACTGTAATAAAGCTCTCAGGTAAAGCATCACCTCTACAAATACTCATACAGGTTCTGTTATTTGTACTGAATCTCTGCTTACAGTTTCAGTGTTGCACTTACTCTGGATTCGAGGACTGTAAGGATCGTCGATCTTAAATGCCGGATCTAACACGCGGAAGATGACCTGCACAAACGCAAACACGCAGCCAAAAGGAATCAAAAACACATAGTGACCGGCACGCTTCGATTGTTTTGAAACTTTCAAAAAAAAAAAGAAAAAGAAAACAACATTAAGTCTAGACACAACGTAATGAAGCACAGACCTCGCCTTCGGTCGAAGGCTCGATGTCAGAGTAGCGAGAGTCACAGATCACGTCGTCGACTTTCTTCATCGGCGCCTGAGATACAGAAGGGAAGGAGGCCTCGCAGTCATAAGCGAAGTATCGGTACACCTGCCACGTTTTCCCAAAATCTGCCGAGCGTTCGATCATCATGGCAGCAGGACGGAAGGTCTGAGGAAAGACGCATGATATTTGTTCAGCGACGCACACACACACCATAGCAGCAGCCCAAAGTAATTTACACCACACAGACAAGAGATAAAAATGCATCTTAAATTTACAAATAACAAATACAAACTGGGCTTCAGACACTAGACTTATAAAATCAATGTTAAAAGGATATGTTATCAAAGGAATTGGACGTAGCTATTAATAAAAAATATCAATAATGGAACCGTAATCTAAATTTTTGCAAACTAATTTAGTCTAAGAGTTCATTTAACTCATTTAGGGGGCATTAACACAATGTGTGTGTATCAGGATTCGCTGATTCCACTACCAAGATGACAAGGCTGAAACACAACCATTAACATATATATAACATAAATATAAATCCTTACATAATATTTCCTCAAAACTTGATAGCTGATAAAATATGAAAATTGACAATATATACAATACAGTCCAACAAATGTTGGATTGTAAGCTGCTGTGGCAATACTTCAATGAGAAGTATTATAATAATATATGCAAGTCAATACATGTTTGCCCAGGTTGAGATTTCGATACCAACGAATGTTTGTTAGGAGAGCCAGAACTGTGCTGCATAAGCCACATTCCAAACATTTTGGTCACACACACACATCTGGGGCTCTAAGACCTCCCACTGCATTCTCATACCATAAACCCCATCTCGAAACCCCCTGACCCCCACCCCCTCTTCTCACAGCCACTCAGCCACACACACATACACACACACAAACACACCGCCTTAGCCTGGGGCCTGTTGTAACATCCTTTCTAACTCTCTCTTTGTCTCTCCTCAGCCCCCTAGTACAGTTACCTTAAAGGTCATGATGAGGTGAGTGAAGTGAAATTCTGCCTCTAAGTTCAACTGAATGGTAACATTCTCCATACCTGAGGGATAGATAACAAAAGAGGAAGAAAAATAAAGACAGACAGAGAAAGGGAGAGAGGGAGGGAGGAGAGAGAGTGAGAGAGAAAGAGTGAGAGAGTGAGAGAGAGAGAGAGAGAGAGAGAGAGAGAGAGAGAGAGAGAGAGATAGAGAGAGAGAGAGAGAGAACATTCAGGTCAGCAAATGCACATTAGTGTTATTATTTTGAACCCTGTGTTATATATGATGATATGAAGACACCACTGTGGGACAGGGTATCTATCCAAGGCTACGTTTCCTGTGTACAGGTATCTGTGTGAATGTAGAAGTGGATTGGACATGGCTCTCCTTCAGTAACATTCTGGGCCTTGGCAGTATGAAAAACATTTAACGTGGCAGCCAACAGCACATATCTATAGCTCTATAGCTGTATATATTGGAAAAGTGCCATCTAGATCAACATAAGAGGGAAGATTATAAGAACGAAAGAAAACAAATGAATGAAAAATATAAAAAAGAAGTTTGCTTCCTCTCAGTTCCCAGGCCCATCCCTCCAGCTGGCTTCCATCTCTCTGATGAGTAACAGTAACCACATCCCCCTGTTCCTCTGGAGAAACTTCTCTGAATGGCCCCAACTCCCCACGCCTTCTGCCCTTTTCTTCCCTCCCTCCCCCTCTCTCTCTTCCTCTCGACTTTTCCTCTCATTTTCCCATAACATAGCGAACCCAGAATGTCTCTCCCTGTCTGAAACACTCTAAAGTTTCTAATTTCTTTTAGCAGAACTCTGGGTTTAAAGCAAACCATTGCACCATAAATATGCATTCCTATTCAAATGCATAACAATTTGCTCTTTTCTTTATCAGTTGTTCCCAAATTCAAATCCTAAATAAGCTGCCCAAGCTGCTTTAAAAGTACTTTACTGGGGTTCAAAAAATCTCCATCTCTGAGGAAACACTGACTACATCAGAGGGCAGATTAAAATTCATTCCTGAATCAGAAGCAATTCCAACTAATCATTTTTCTTCCTCTTACAGAGAAGTATGCTATTTATGTGGGGCCTAAAAGATCACAGCTCATGCACAAAGTTTTGCGCCCAGTGTTTCCCAGCTCTGTGTGGTAATGACTCCCAGGGGAAAAACTCATCATTCCACTGTTAAAAGGCAGGTCATCACCTTAACCGCTCAGGCATTAGCTGCCCACTTTGAAGTCTCCAGTCCTACCATTGGCCTGATTATAAGCTCTAACTAACTCATTACAGCAAGAAAAAAAGACAGAGAGAGAGAGAGTTACCTGTAATTGGGTCTTTCAGCCATGTCCTTTTTCCCATGAGAAGCAAGGGCTGGCTGACTACAACTTACTATAACCACTTCAGTGGGAACCACCACAGACAGTAATACTGCTTCTCAAGTCAGTCTATGTCAATGAATGATTTTATATGCATCTCCTGTCTCAGTATGGGGTCTAAACAGTGACATCAATTTCAATGCAAACTCCTCAATGATGTTCCAGAACATAGAAAACTTTGTACATATTCCTCTCAGCTCAAGTCCTATGAATATAATATTTGAGATCTTAACATAACAAATGAAAATGCTGTGTTCAGTGACTGGACACAACAGCACTGTTGACCAGTTTCCTATGGAGAAGCTCTTGGGTTGCATGTGAAAAAGGTGCGTCTGACAAACTGTGTGTGAAATAAAGAACGAGACGGTGAGAATTTGTAGTTTGGGGGGAGTTATGTGCAATTTTGACATTTGTTAAAGGGGTCAGACACAGTATGCTGTAAAGCTGCTTGGAGACAATGTCTGTTACAGTAAGCGCCAAAAATACACTGAACTGCAGGCTGAGCTCACCATTTTCAGACTGCCACCATGTCTTTAGTCGGTTGGGGGCAAATGTGGTGACAACGTTCTCAATCCTGTGACTGGTGGTGTGAAGACTCTCGTCATAGGGCACAGTGGAGTCACAAACAAAGCACTTTTTCTCCTCCTGGAAAGAAAGAAAAATATCAGTGGCATGCCATTGAAGCCATTAAAACTTCTAGAAATCAAAAGAGTGAGGAATTCACTGAAGTTAAATGGAATGGCTGTTCATCTTCATGTCCTAAGGATAAAGTCAATCTTCAGACACAATCTGTTTATAGTGAACTCATTTAAGTGTATAAGATTCCTACACTAGCTATTTACCCTTGGCTGTTCATTCTGATCCAGTTAGAGAAAGGAAAAAATTCAAAAGGTCCTATTACAATGTTTGTCATTTTTATACTGCACTTCTTTGATCATCCCAAAGAATATTTTTCGTGTTTTTGACACAAAACAGACACACACACACACTCACACACACACACACACACACACACATGCACACAAAGGGTTTGGAGTTCAAAGAAGTTCAAAGAGATTCAGTGCACTTATCTTTTACATCACTTTTGTTTCAAATTTCAAATCATTTTACCATCCAATTATAATTTTCCACAGCATTTACAAGAGCATGAATCATTAAACAGCAGAGCAGATACACAGAGAAGTAAAAACAGACACAGAGGACATTTATAGTATGAACAAAACATCATCCAGGCTTAAACCCAAAAAGGCACACTGCCTTACCACCGCCTCAAGTCTACAAAGAGGCAGTTGTTTGAGAAGATCTGGAATTCCAGTCTTTGTCTGCACACTATGCCCCACCAGAAAGCAAAAGGCAAGCAATGCATACATATTGTAAACCAACAGAAGACCCCCATTTCTATGGTCTATACCTCAGTAACACATCTGAGGGGTTTTGCGACTTTCAGGATGTAGTCTAGACAGCTCAATGTGCTGAATCTGGAGGTCAGACCTCTTCCAACGCAAACTGACAAGAATTACATCAGGAACTTACAGGTGGAAACAAAGATTACACCCTGAGGCTGTTTAGAAAAGAAAAATCCTGAGAGAGTAACAAATCCGCCCCCGGGCAAACTAAAAGCGCAATTATTAAACCAAAGTAATTATGACAAATTCCAGTTAACCCGCACGCCAAATTTAAGATGTGAGATATAAACCGTTTTGTGATGAAGCCTTGCTTTCTGAGAACGGCATTTAATCTCCAAAGCTTTCTTGCGCTTAATAAACAGTTAGAAAGTTTAATCTAGATTACTTTTTGCAGTTTATTAAAACGATTATACAGTTGCCACTAACAAAGAGTGAACATTTGGAATTCACCACTACATCCCTTTGGAAAAGCTTGGCCCCTTCTTATGTTCAACGCACCACCTGGCCGCAGGCAGCGTTTTCTAATATTAGCTTTACTCGCCTTATAGGCTATGTATTGTTAGGAGCGCCATGATGCTATCAAACTCCTTGCTTGGTATGGCCGGGGTGGGGGGGGGGGCGTAAAGACGTTCTTTTATACAACCAACAGCGAACATTTACCTGAAGATGGCTGACGATGCAAAACGGTTCTGGTTTCACAAGTCCGCAAGTGGAAGTGGCTGACAGCTGTTGAGCTCTACCGATGAGAAGGTCTCCGGTGGCGGGGTAGCAGCTCCCCTCCGTACACACATCACCAAGCTCGGGTATATCGGCGAGTGCGCACGTCCCAAGAACTTCGGGAAAGTGGAAATTAGTTTGTTTTTCGATTGAGTGCTCTAATATTATTCTTACGTTTGCGATATGAAAAGTAGTCTGATGCACACCGCCCATAACCGAACCCATCGCTCTTTATTGGAATTAATATCACATGCTTTGGACAGTCACATGTGGTTTTATGACCAACATTAGATGTAAACATGTAGGAAGCAGCTTCAATAACTGGAGCAGAGTTCACAAATTAAGTTGCAAATCTAATGTCTTGCATTGGAATGACACAATCAATATACATCAAGCTTATTCCATTCAGGTTTTAGTCTCCCCAAGTGTAACCACAGACTAAATAAGAAAAAAATCTTTGACTTACATAGGACGGCAACTGCTTGAAATATCATGATCGTCCGTTATTTTCCTCCTCTGTCCGACCGTGCAGAGAGCTACAATTTTGAATCGAATGTCTGCTATTGATTGTGCGTCCCGCAGATAGCGGGTTGTGCAAGGAGCCGGAGTGGTAAGAAGTTCAGTCTCTTTTCACTTACTCACTCCCTATCAGGTCATGCGCACAATGTCTCGAACCCTCCCCCGAGAATGCTATCCAGTCTGACTAGTACACTCAAACTGCAGCTGTGATATAAACTATGTCTATTATACATTTCTTACAAATCTATAAATGACAGAGAAAATGAGTTCAGGAGTATCTTTGAGATATATAGAAGAGGCTTAGTAATCAGTCTGTGTCCTTTACATACAGTGGAAAAAGTTCTAACAGTTGATTGGATTTCAAATACTTCTCCACAGGTACCAACCCCCCTCCCCAAGAACAAAGGACATCCTAACCACCGAATGGCAGGGACAAGAATTCACAGGAACTTTGTGAGGAATTCGCACACGCACAAGCACACACACACACACACACACACACACACTATATATCTGTATATTTACAAGGAGTTTCTCATGAAAATTTTACATCCTTGTTAAGCATTAGTCTCTATGACTTGGTCTTTAATTAGGAATTAGGTGACCTGTGATTAGTTAAACAGCCTTAAATGATGGGTGAATTCCTCAGTAATTGGTCAGTTGTAAAAGGGCAGAAAGGTGGCTGTAATATCAGCAATGGTGTGCAAGTCCATATCAGTGTAATGTATACATTACCCAGACCCTCCCCAGGCTGTGTTTCACATGGGAAAAGGCATAAGTTACATTCCTGATGAGACATTGTATCATGTTTACCACCTATATTCCAGTATGCCATAGACACATTTACATTTGTTCAGTTAGTTCATGCTCTAATCCAGGGGGACTATATGCATAATCAAAATAGTCACATGGCTTTGAAGCAACTTTGGAGTGAAAAACAACTTCGTAGAGAGACACTAAGCTCAAGTTTCAAACCTGCAATGCTCTATTTGTTTGACTTTTTTTTATCACTTGCATAGTTCTACCCCATAGTATATGTTGTATTGAAGCAAGCGGGTCTGAGCACTAAAGATATTTATTTAAGGCTGGGTATTTACTCGAGGGTAGCTTTTTATTTGAGTATAGGTTAGCCTGTTTTTTGGTTTTTGGTTGGGTTTTTTTCCCAGCACACTGTAGTGTAAGATTTGTGAAACTTCATTAGTTTTTGTGATACGGGCATGGCTTATACCTGGCTTTTCTCACCATTATTACTCAGAAGTGAAGAAACTCCAGTGCCACTGAAATGCATTTCATTTTCTGCCCAGTTTCTTAACCTGATGATAAAGAAATACTGAATTAAGTGAAGAATCTGAGTCAGGAAAATGTGTGAGATGTTAGCAATTGCATGCCATATGGAAGACTGATTTAAACATTTACAGATGCAGGTTTCCAGAGGACCAACCATATACAACTCTTTGGTTGGATGTTTAAACTACACTGTCAAATACGTGTGTGTGTGTGTGTATGCTTGAATGCTTGATCTTCAAAGTTCTCACCGTGAGAGAGTGAGACAGTGAGACAGTGACATAGCAGATGGTATGGATGACCCTGATCAACAGCGTAACACTTGTTCAAACAACCGCAATTTAACACTCACTCCATTATCACCCAGCCATCAGAGGCCTGTTCTCACAGCTCCCTAGTTTCTGTCTAGAATAAACAGATGTATGGCTATTCTATTAAAAGAGGAACTGACAAAATTAGATTGAATGATAAAGTGTCAATGAATTCCAGTATTTTGTTTAAACAAGCATATTTTAGAAAGAGATACAAGGCAATGCCTACAACAATAAATGTTATTCCTGGCCTCACCTCCTGTGGTGACTGCCCTGTTCTGTGATGGTCTACTGTCAGGTCTTAGCTATATAAATGTGTGATGGATGTTTATCGCCAGTCTGGATTGTAACAACTGCACCCACAAGAACTTGGTAGGTGCTCTTGTTCTGTATTACAAACTAAATGCAACAATAACTCATCTACCAAGTCATACATCGAAAACTGCTTAATTTCCTCATCTCTAAGTACGCTGTAAAATAACAGAATAATAACAGTATGGTTTTAATGTCCATATGTGCATCACACAGGTGACTAGAGATTTGTAGGGTATGGTATGAAATTGTTATTTGTACAACATCAGTTGTGTCCCCCATGCCTTTAAAAGGACTGAGTATTGACAGAGAAAAGAATGAGAGCTGGGGTGTGTGTGTGCTTTTGGAGTGGATCTAGATAGGGGCGTTCAATAAAGAAAGGGTGAACTGGGTTTGTAGGGGACATCTTGGGTTTGCAAATCAATGGCAAACAAGCTGTAGTGTCTGGCAGTTAACAACACAACACAAAAGACATGAGAATTCAAGCCCTCCAGCTACATTCAGGACAAATGAGAGCATTCCAAAAACAGCAGGCATCCTTTCCTAACCTGACTATTAGTTCAGTCTTCTTACATCTTCAGCCTGACTGCCTGCCTTTGTTTAAAAGTGACAAAGCCTTGCGGTTTTACTGGGAATAAAGACGGGAAGATGGTAACAGTTTATGTGATGGGCATCTACAAAAGGCTTCACAACACCCTACGTGAAGACTTCTTAACACGAATGTTGTATGACACTCATGTCAGCCTGTGTAAAACAGTTATTTAGCATCTATAAAAAATGACATTAACATAAGTGCATAGGTCAGAGTAAATCAATGGAAATTGAAGTACCCTTTTAGAGTAATTTCAGTACTAAAGAATATGCAAGGGATGTACAGCGAGTCGGTCATTGTCGCGAAATACACCCCGACGGCGTGATGCAGGACACCGACGCGAATGATTTTATTGATTTAAAAAAGATTTTATTGCTTTCGCTGAGAAATAGTTTCATAGCAACGGTCTGTTATACATCGCAGCGACCTGCTGTATCTGCCAATCAGAATCTAGTATTCAACAAAGCAGCCGTGTAATAACTAGTTTTATATCTAGTTTATTGCTCGGGAACTCTTCAATGTTATTAATCAACTTTATTTTAGTTTAGTTTAGTTTATATATATATATATATATATATGTGTGTGTGTGTGTGTGTGTGTATTGTCATGTCGCATGGAAACTGACGAAAAAGGTTACATAGGTCATTAATGATCGAAAAAACCCGATTCGACTGATCCCCTAGATCGCAAACAGATCAATATTTAATTGTTCAGTAACTTTTCCTTTTTTTTACCTTTTTATTTCATCAGCTCCACTTTACGTGTTTTGTAAAACTTTGAATAGCGCATTGGAAATCTTAAATGGATGCCTTATTTGTAACAGACAGAGCGGATTAAACTGCTGATTAAAAGTGAGAAAATGATGCATTGGAAATTAGAAACAGCGCCACACTGTGGCGCTCAGGAACACTCATTTAAGATCCAAGTGGTCAATCCAGAAGAGCAACGCATTCGGACACTGTCGTCCAGAGTAGGCTATATGTTTTTATACGTCAACTGCAGTTTTAAAATTCAGTTTTCACTGGTACAGGTAAAATGCAATAGCCTAATATTGTCATTTATGTCATACGTATCTCATCCAACACGTCTTCACCAGGATTCACGTAACAGTTTCACGGCTCCATCTACTGGTTACTTGGTAATGCGTTTCCGTGTTGCAGCATAGTAAAGTTTCACAACTTCGACTGTTTTCGTCTTGCAGAGCCCAGCTGTTGAGTGGACAGTTTTGAATCTCCTTGACGTTATGCCCACTAAAGTGGTAATTCACTGCTTTATTGTTCGATCGTCCATTTCCGCTAAAGCTTTCTTCATTACAAAATCCGCGTTTCGACTTCGACCTCTTGCGTGATCGAGGATCCTTGCCCTGATGGTTCCATATTAGGCATTTTATATCTTGGATTTTTTTTCCAAACTGATCTTTGATAAGAGTAACAGCCTCGGCTTGGTTTGTGGAGCTGCTTGTTGTGAACTTTTCATTTCCTCTGCCACTCTCTGGAACAGGTAAACTTGAGATTTCTGCCCGTTGGTTGTATAGATATGAATATGTATTTTGTTTACTGAGCCATGCTAAGTTAATAATGTGCGTTGTGCGAACAGAATGGCTGGAGACGGGTGCTGTCCTCTACTCTCGGTGACGCCAACTCGCTGTCTGGTCGATGAGAAATTCGAAGTGCTTGTCCAGGGTTTGTGCCCAGGTTCTCAAGTCACCCTGCACGCACTCACTCAAACAGAGGACGGCGACTACTGGGACGCTTTTGGTCACTATGTCAGTGATGCAACAGGAAGTGTGAAAGGTGCCTGTCTTATCTTGAATCAAACTTACACATTAATCTTACAGACCACTCTAATTAATAGTAAATAGTTGGAATCATGGGGTGCTTTCTCGGTTTGTCTGTAACTGCTTTGGCAACTCTGTTACTCCAGTACGTACATTCAACATAACTGCTTGCATTTCATTCACAGTTTATTCATGTCTCTGTACATTAAATGTGTGTCAGTAAAAGTTAATCTGCTGTGTATTGTTCTGACTGAAATGTAAAATACAGTTTTGCTTGTTTCACAGTTTCTGAACATTGCAGTGTGGGAGGGTCTTATGAGGGCATTGAACCCATGGGCTTGCTGTGGAGCATGAAACCAGTGCCGGGAAGCCGAACAGGACTCAGGTAATAACCATAAAAGTCTGCTATATTGTGTATGACACTTTGAATGAGATCTACAGTATACTGGGTTCAGTAACTAAAGTATTGTTTATATAGGTTTCGCAAGAAAGATGTCAGCATCCCCATTGAAGTTCACATCTCTGTCTACAAAGGACACATGACCGAGGGCTTTAAGGAGCAGACTCCTTTGGCATCTGTTGTTGCAGAGAGATGGTACATAGCTCCTGGGATCCAGAGAATCAGTATCACAGAGAAAGGAATAAAAGGCACCCTCTTCCTACCTCCAGGTATTTTCAGAATTTTCAGCTGTGCTTCCCAGTGTTTCCTACACATCCTCCTAAGCTTGGTTTCAACACTCCGAGACAGTACTGCAGGCCCAGCGTCAGGATGAAGTGACTGAGGGGGCAGTTAAAAATGGCGAGGGGGGGGCAAGTGTTTTTACATAGTAAAACAGTAGGTTATCATCCTGCTATGCCTGCCTCTGCATTTTTTCATCCTGCGGGTGGCAATATGGTGCTGTTTTGACTAGATGCAAACCATATCCTACCTTACCTTTTCCATGTGTTTGTGTGTCATGGCCATAATATGAAATAGGAATATTTGGGGTAGATTGCCAGGTCACCACCTAAAATTGGTATGGTTTAATGAAATTCATTGTTTTAACAAATGCAATATCCTCTGGAAGGCTAAATAACAACAACACAAGACTACTGTTTCAAAATCAAATAATACATTTATTTCACAGCAACGGTGAATCCAGTATTAAACCTGAATGTCCTCGCACAAGTTAGGGAATCAGAGCACTTGGAATGTAGGTCTACAAGAAGCAAAATAATAGAATTTATAAATGATTCTGACCACTGAGAGATGACTGCTAAAATCAACTGAGGAGGCATTTGGTGTGCGGTGCTGCAAATTATTTAACACCACACAGGACTAAAAATTTTAAGAAAACCATTTCATTAGTTCTGCGTTATTACAAGAATTTCTTGTCCGCTCTGCAGCAAAATGCTGTCTGGAGACACTGGTAAATCAACATTCCCTATGATGATAAAAAAAATTTACATTGAGCACTTTGTATTCTAGGCTACACTTGAGTACATTGAACATAAACAAAGCAAAATAAGTTTTCAGTGAGTGAGACTTTTCGAGCAATTACCAGATCTCACAGGAAATGTTCTTTGGTTCCCATAATCTAGACACTTAGGTGGCATTGCCTGTAAAGCCTGTAAAACTGCCTGTCATGTCATTGGGCAAGAACAGTGGGCTGGCATGGCAGGCTGGCAGTGGGCTGGCATGGTGAGACATTCATACAGGATCTCCCTCTGTCATCTCAAATGCAACTGGACTGTGCAACTGTCTGGACTGTGCAAATGTCCTAAAGCCACTCAAATTTCTTCTTTTTTTTCTTGAATATAGAAAAAAATGTAAACGTTAACAATGAAAACATATGTTACAGTTTAAACACCAGCCAGTGCTATTTAATAACACTTGGAAGAGAAGGAAATCAACAGCTAAAGGAACATCTTTACTTTTTTCAAGGTCCTGGACCTTTCCCTGCAGTGTTTGATCTGTGGGGTGGAGCCGGAGGTTTGGTGGAGTATCGCTCTGCACTGCTAGCATCCCGAGGATATGTCTGTCTGACCTTGAAGTACGTTGGATTAGTGAAAGATGGCAAGGAACATAACGTGGGGAATGACTACTTTGAGGTACTTTATCTTCCCAGATAACATTACAAGTCATCTCTGTCTTAACTGGCTGTCTACACACGTCTGGAAGTACTTCAGCACGGCACTTCTTTACTAGGGCTTATTTCAGTGCACCATACTTTAGCAAGTTGAACTTTAGTCAGACTGTGGCATGCTTGGTTAGCATAATGGTGAATTATTCTTCACACCATCGCAGGGGTGACTAGTTCAAATGAACTAGGCTACATTGGCTGTTGGAATGAACGTTATATGCAGTGTTCTGAGAGGGTATCAGTTGGATAGTGTACTCTTCCATTTAACGCCTAAGATATTAAAAAAAAACCATTTAGTCATATGTGAAAAGTGCTGTTTTAAACAGGCAAATACATTGCTCTGTCTTTTTCAAAGACAAGGTGTAAGCAGTTGCCAATTAAAAGCAATTCATGCATTTAGCAGCCAACTGGCTAACCATTTCATTCTTAACCACACCCACTATGAGTGACACTGTCCCTCTAGGTCATTGAACCCAGATACTACCTTGTGCATGTGTGGCTCTCAAATATTGCTTTTGCATGGAACTCACTGCTGTTATAGATACAGCTATAGTGTCATATTGGATACAAATGGTTGTAAGAGATATGCACAAGGACATACATGCACTTGAGGAGGATTTTTTCCCATTCATTATTTTAATTCCACCGTCAGATTGCTCCTTACACAATGGGTTCACATCAATAGTTTACTATCAAAATATTCACCCTGACCCCAGTCCAGATAATCCTTATTGAATGTGCAGTAAACTGCCTCAAGGCAGATAACAAGTTGAATGACCTCACAGTTATTGATCTGAACAGATTGCTTTCTCCATGGTTTGTTAATTAAAGAGATTTGTCAAGCAGTTTTTAAACCATGGAAATGAAATTTAATCAGAAGACTCAGAAGGCTATAAAAAGAATCAGGTAGATCAAGCAGGAAAAGTGCTCTGAGGAGTGTTTCCAAGACGTGTGGGTCCACACATTTCTAATGTAGCTCTGCACTCACATGTCTGTCAGTAATGTTTTGGTGAAATTTAGCAAAATGCCCCTGTCAGGCTAGAACAAAAATATCCAGTGACATTGGTTCAAAGAACTGACGCTAGTAAATACAGCCACATTAATCTTGATTTTTCATGACTGAAACCACTCACAGGGTTTCTAAATGTTTTCTCTGCATTCTGAGTAGTGGAGGAGTTGACTTGGATGTCTTGAACCAAAAGAGATAGAAGTTTGTTACGGTGATTGGAAAATGTGTATGGTTCAACAATCTTTCAGTCATTACACTTAACAACCTTAATGTGGGCAAAACATAACCTAGACAACCATCTGATCTCTTTCTGCAGGATAGCAATGAAGTGCTTCACAGATGATGAGATGAATGTTTTCAGTTAAGATATCAGTTGTTCACTGTGATGAACAGTACTTGTCAAGCCTTTTCTGTTGAAGTTCACCAGACTGTACCTCTTTTAAGTCCAAATTGACCTGCAGCCCAGTGCCTGCCAGACTGTTGTTTTTTGCCCCCCCCCCCCCCCCCCCCCCCCCCCCCCCCACAAAGCTCTCACCTGGGCAGAGATAACAACAACAACAAAAAAAAAGAAGCAAGCCATTGTTGGTAAGAACATTTCTTCAAAAAAATCTCTCTGTCTCTCCTTCTCTGTTAGGCTGCCTATACTGTCCTCCAGGAGCACCCAAAGGTGTGCCCTGACAAAATAGCTGTAATGGGTCTCTCCTTTGGGGTGTCAGTAACACTTGGAATGACTGTTTACTCTCCAGTGATACAGGTACAGCACCCCTCATTTCTCGCACTATCGCTGAGGAAACATGAATTGAATGAACCAAATAGTGTGAGGACAAAGCCTCTCGAACCTGCAGTGGAGAAGTGCTGATAAAAATTTGTCATGTGTCAAATACAGCACCTTAATTTTTTTATGATGTGTTTTATGCAAGGATCTCATGGTTATTATGTGGCAAATGCTGATTCAAAGCCTCTAAAATCACCATGTCTGTAATGACATACAGAAATCAAAGCAGAGGTAGGAAATGTTTCCCCTCATGTATTTTTGATGACTCAGTGTTAGATAACTTATTGACATGTTGACAGTTTGCATGGTGTCTTGTTTCTGGTCAGGTCCGTCTCATGAAACCCTTACTTTATAAATGTGGCTTTCAGAATATATGAAAATCTCTCTTTCTCTCTCTCTCTCTCTTAGCCTGCGTGTCTGGTTTGTGTGAGTGGGAGTCATGTCATGCCTGTTAATGGATGTCTGGCTGACGTCTTTGCAGCAATTAAAAAGTGAGGGACTTCTCAGTAATGATGTTTCAGTATTAACAGCGGTTATCAACATAATTATTAATTTATGAATGATCAGTTATTAAAATGTCTGCAGCTCTGTTTAATCAGCATGTTGTTTCACCATTTGTGACTGAAAATATGTAAACAGTAGTAGCCTAATTTGAATCTTTGGACTCTCATAACCTTCCAGAAATGTCCGTAATACTCGCTATGATGAGGAGCAGAGAATCATTTGGCGTGATCTGCTACTGCCGATACCAGATGACCCCTCAAAAAAAGTTGAGGTAAAAACTTTTACAAACTAACATTTAAACGGAGTCTTTTGCCAGATGAGGCTCATTGCCCTGGCTTGTAAGATCAACATTTCAAAAGAATTCATGTACAGCATTCTGAATTTTTATCAACTAACTTATTCTCTTAAAACGTAATGTCAGACGTCAGTTAAAACATTTGGTCCAATTCCATCAGTTTTACCTAGGAAAATACCCAATTAAGCTTAACTGATCCTAAGCATGACTGTTTCAAAATGTATACATATAGAACAATGTGTCTTTATGTAGACATATAGACACATTGTTCTATGTGTAAGTGCGTGATTCTGTTATTACTGACCAGGTGGGTCGGATCAAGTGTCCTGTCATGTTAATTGTGGGTGAGGATGATCAGAACTGGCCAGCTACAGAGTCTGCAGAGGATGTGAGTGAAGACTGCGGTCTGGATTTGTAAATGCGTTTTAAAAAAATCATAAAACATCTTCAGTAATGCTCCACAGTAAAGATTTGTTTTGCCAGTGCCTTTGAAAAGAGCCAGTTCTGTGTTGAATGTGTATGAGATATGTCTGGGATGAGATAGTTGTGAATCTGTCTCTGTGCTTGTCCCTGTCCTCACAGATGAAACAGATGATGGAGAAAGCTGGGAACAGCCACCTATTGACTATTCTCTCCTATCCCAAGACTGGGCACCTGATAGAACCACCCTACAGTCCCCACTGTAGAGCCAGTAACTTTGTGATGGCTGAGTCAAAGTCCAAAGGTAAGCCCTCCATCTGGGTGACCAAATTCATGTGTGTGTGAGGTTACATCAAACAGAGGTGTTGACACTTCATAAGTACAGTTACACTGTAGTGCCTGTCAGAAAAAAGACATGTATTTGGGATTGTTTCTGAATGATAGTTCAAGAACAACAACTGAGTTTGAATGTGATTAACACCTTTAAATTACAAAAAGTATGTATGGCTCACTTAAATATTATTCAGATTTGTATTTTAAAAATGAAGAAATAGTTCTGTCATTCTGTGAGTCATACTAGGTATACAGATTGTCTTTATCTTCACCAGTCTCTCTGAAGCATAAGACGTTATTTTCGTGCGTGATCATATAACCAGTCAAGACCTTGCAGTGGTTGGTAGACTGATGAGAACCTGATTAGTGTTACTGTAGTATTGGCTGACAGGTGGATGAGAATCCTCTGGTGCTTTGTTTTTGCAGTGGTGGCGCTGTGGGGAGGAGAGACTGTGCCACACTGCCTAGCTCAGGAAGACTCCTGGCAGAAAACGCTGGCCTTTCTGAAAAAACACCTTTATTCCGACACCAGCATGTGTAAATTATAACTCACCAATCACCCGCATCCTGGTAAAAATATTTTTGTGGAAGAACGAATGATTTGTTGTGAAATGTAACACTGAAGTGGTTGGTCTGTATGATATAAAACTGAATTTTCATGAATTGTGTAACATTATGCCAAACAAGATTTGATCCACACCAGAGAATTTTGACAATAATCAGGTGTATTTTGATTATGCTGGAATGCTTCAGAAAAAGACTTTGTTTAAATAGAGAGAATTGATAAACTCCACTGATGTTCTGTACATCACCTCCATGAGTGGTGCTGTCATTGTTGTTGCCTTGTGTTCAAAAGTCTCGGCAGCTTATTAATGTAAGAATCACATGACACATTCTGGATTATCAGCACTATAATTGTACTTGAAAAAAAAAGAATTAAAAATATAATTATTGGAAATTATCATCAAAACACAAAATCCTAAAGAAATTGCTTTTGATGTTTCTTTTTAAGCCTGAAAATTCTGAAGCCTTGTTGGTAAACTGACCAACCTCAGTTATATTACTTATGAAGATGAATTGTCACTCCAAGCTTGTTTTTGGAGTCTCACATCAGATCTGTTTGGTGATAATATTTCTTCAACTCTCCATAAATATGGAACATTTACTATAGTAAATTTAAAATACGCAAATCAGAAACACTACAGGAGGGAGGCATCTGAACTTCCCATGAATATGGTGAAGGTATGGCTATCTCTGGTCTGGCATTGTTTACTCTCAAAACAACTAATCAGTGTTCATGTATTTCTCTATGGCAGATTGTAGCATAGATTTAATGAAATCTCACTTAATGAAGGTCACATTTCTGTTCAGTTAAAAAATGATCTCTGAAATTTGTATTTACAATAAAAGATTTGATGTCAGTGCAGTGTGAATTTCTGGCAGCATCAGTCAAACCTATACAGAACTCTAAAAGGTTACAGATATGAAATATAATTTAATGGTCTGACACAATTTTTGGATCTCCCTCTGCCTTTGTGCAGTCGGTGCCTTTATTACGTTGTCTTAGCGCTAAAACTTATGGAGAAATGTGAAAGTCGTGATCTGAAATCTTTCTTTTTTTTCTCATTTTAGAGATACAAAGGAAGTGTCCCCTGTTCAAATTACACAATCTCAGATTTATAGATGTATATAATGTAATTCTGTTTCATTTCTGGATATACACTTCATAATGTTAATACAGAGTAAGGGCAAATTTCAGAGAAAAAGAACCTATTTCAATGAATATTCATGTTATTATGTCTTAGTTATGACTAGGAATCATATCTATCGCTATAGGCTGAACTTTAACAGATTTAAGATTGCATCGAACATCTTATTAGTACATAAATACAATCATGAATAAACATAATTATTGTTGTTTATTCACAAAAAGGAAGAGGTGAATTACTTCAAGCGCAACATTTTGTGTTTGAAGAGGTGTGAGGATCAGAAATTCTGATGTGGAATCATGAAGAGCGCAAAAGAAGCATCGTTTCACAGAAGTGAATTTATTTATACCTCTTCATCATACATCTCAATGCATCACATCTTTTACTGAGCTGTTTTTCAACCGTTATGAAACATGAATGTTTTATGTCACTTTTAAGAATGAGCATCTGAAGTTTTATTGTTCTTATCTTCCATGTCACAACTCGACTGAGTGCTTAGCAACTGTATTTTTTTTAAGCAAATACAATCCATGAATGTCATGGTTAAGGCTATTTTGTCAGTCTATTCCTTATGTTTCTAGTGTTTCCCTTTCCCTGTGCTCCCCCTGTTGGTTTGTCTTCTCTGTTGTGCGTGCATGTGTGTGTTGTGGGCGTGGTCTCTCTACACTTCCAGATTGCCTTCACACCTGCGATCCGTCACCTCATCACGTCATAGTATTTAAACCCCGGTGTTTCATCCACTCGTCGCCAGATCATTGTTTCAGCCTGTGTGGTAGAACTCGCTTCTTGGTCTCTCTTTGTATTCTATTGGTGTTTGCGGTTTGCATATCAGTGTTATCTGCCTGTTCTTTCTCGAAAGGATTACCTCCGTGCCACTCTGCATCTCCAGTGTGCCCTTCGCCTGCCTGTCACCCTTCAGCTCCATCTCCCTAGTCCTACTACTCCGCCCTCGCTCTCAGCTCCACTCTGCAACCTGCTACCTTCATTTCCTCTGCCTGTTCCCATCTCCATACTGCAACTTGTCAATAAACCCTCCTTCATTCTAAACCTGAGTTGTGTTCTGCATTTGGGTTTCCTTAGTTGATTGTCACAATGAAGGGGTTAGGTGGGTGAGGGGGCCAGAGATGATAGGGTGGTTCCAAGGCAGCTCTGAGGGTTTTGTACCTCCCTGGGGACAAGGAATTGAAGGAGTGCTGAAGAGGCAGTAGGAGGTCTGATGCTGTTAATCAAAGAAAAAAGTGGAGTCTGTGGTTGATGGTTAATTGAATGCTAGTGGACATGGCATAGCTGCCCTTGACAATGGAAGCTCACAACAGAGGGGCTACACCCTTGATATGAAACTGTCATCAATGTCTCCTCTGCAGCAGTAAGGATGTAGCCACACACCATTTGTCCCACACGTTGCTTGACTTAAAGGGGTTTTATTGACTTACTGTCAAGCTGGTGCAGGGTTGCTAAACCAGTGAAATAAAATTGTCACATAGTAATAATGTATAAGAGGTGAGTGCATGCTGTCCCTTGACCCTAGCAGGATCCAGTCTAAATGCATTTCCTGACAAATACCTCATACACCATAACTACTCTCCCTCATGTGTTTTTCTTTCATTCACACACAACCTCTCAGCAAAGCCACTTTAATCTCATAATAGAATTTGTCATTTCATGCATATTTTTTTCTGTTTTCTCTGTTTCTATATTCTTTCCTCTGTTATTCCTTTTCATCTGACCATGCTCATGATATACATGCACATATTAACAGGAGTCAAACTGAGCTTATCAGCGGTTGTTTAAGCACAAAAATAGGAATCAACAGCAATTTTTAGCTATAGTGTGACAGCTGTAATTAGTTGCAGTGTGAGCACTGCCTTTATACATTTTGCCAATAAAATGTATAAACTACCTTTCAGTTTTTCAGTGCTGAGTTAACTGTTTTGTGGTTTAAGAGAACTATTCAAGTACACCAGCAATCAACAAAAATGTGTGGTTACCACCTTTTGATTCATACTTTCTCTCTCTCTCTCTCTCTCTCTCTCTCTCTCTCTCTCTCTCTGTAATCATACATGGTTTCACTCATATGGTATTCTCCCTGCTTAGGAGGGCAGGTTTTGTTCCACGATGAATTCCTCAATCATTCTCTTTATCCCTCTTTCCTACTATACTCTAAAACATGACAAGCATAAATCAGTTCTGAATGCAATCTAATCCTCTTTTTCCACACAGCCAGAGGGGTTCTACTCTCTCTCTCTCTCTCTCTCTCTCTCTCTCTCTCTCTCTGTCTCTCTCTCTTCCTCTCTCTCTCCCTCTCTCTCTCTCTCTCTCTCTCTCTCTTTCTTTCTCTCCCACCCTCTCTCTGTCTCTCTCTCAGGTGTGTCTTTACATGTTCTGACTCCAAGAATCATTACCACGCAAGTCACAGACAGGCACAGGTAGGCATCTGAAAGTAACATGGAAACAATACAGGATATGGAGTTGTTCTGAGGAAGACTGTAGTATTTCTTTTCTGAATACTCTGTAAAAATGTCTGTAAAAATAAAAAAGCACTGTTACACATAGAGTGTAGGATGTATGTGTAATGCTACACGCTTCTTGATCTGCAGCATGGTTACAGCAAAACTGTAACACCACACTACATGTCTACTACCTGCACAAGAAAAGAAGGAAAAAAAATGGAAAAAATGTCGTTTTTTCCTCTCTTTTTTGGGGACACCTTGTTCAGTTTTGCGGCTCTCTGTTGGCAGTGGTAAGAAATTTTCAAAGGTGTGGAACTGATGTTTGGAGATATTTGTGGAGGTGTGTGGCTCGCTGTGTGACTACCCGTCAAACACTGAGGTATGTTTGGTAGATATGAAATGCTCTTGTATTTCTTGAATGATTGTAGCATCTCTAACCATTCACTGAACTGTTCAATGTTTGACTCGTATCTGTTCCTCTTATAAGACTACATCTCACAGCAATAGATGAAATTATGAGATTTTTGATATGAGATTTATAGCACCCTACTCTCGCCATAGACCGTCACCATAATGTGTTGCATGCGCCATGCATGAATATTATCAATGATGATGTGTTAAATTATGGGGAAATGAAGTTTCTGCTTATTCTGATAATACCTCATGTTTAATATACAGTTTGATCTTTGCACTACGTAGTATAATGTTTAAAGTTAGCACATTTATGGAATGCTTTGTGTCCTTTAATGTATTGATGTATTTAAAGAGAAAATATCATATCTGTCCCAAGGGTGTATAATTTTGTTGCTATGCATTAAAGACATACAAAGCAAACTGGTTCCACAATGAGAACTGATGCTCAGATTACAGGCACTCTCACCTTACTTTAGTTACCATACATGCGCTGTGTGTGCATGCGTGTGTAAGCCTCAGGCTCACTCATTTGGTGACACCGTAGCCCTGACAGATATGTAAGAAAGGTATGTCTTAAGGCCTACATTTGGAGTGAAGTACTATACCTACAGATTCTGTTACTGATCTACTTATCATTGTATTAAACACTGAGACTAGATGGTCAATGAAACCAGGATACCTCTGTAGTTAATATGGTTTATTCTGAGAATACTTACCGACCTTTTCAAAACAAATCATATTATTGATGCTGGATGAGTAGAACAGGAGTTTTTCATAAATTCTTCATTTTTTCAGTCTCTCTGCCTCTATCTTGCTTTTTAGTGACTGTTACCATGAGAAGCTGGGACGTCTCCACTCTCCTAGTCTTGTGTAAGTCTTCTTGTATTTGCATTTGCATTTTTGCAGGTTGACAAGGAAATTGTCCAATAAGCCCCATTTAGAGAAACATGTGATCACTTGCTGCAAATCTAAATTTTTTTCCCGCTACATGCTGGCGCTTGCTCTCCCCTGCCAAAAGTATTTTTTGCACATTTTCTCTGATTATTTATAATTGCATTCTTAGTTGTGTCAGTGGAGCATTGCTAGCTGTAACATGTTAGGTGGAGAGCTTGGATGCTTAACAGCCTTATGGATAGGCCTTTTTTTTTTTTTTTTTTTTTGCATCTTTGTTTCTTCAACTGATTTTGGTTTTGCTTTTTTAATTCACAGTTGATTTAAACCTGTAATTCCTAAAAAAGATCAGCTGAGAAATTATTATTTTTCTGTTTTAATTATCACATCTGGCTGGCAAAGCTAATGCCATACTGTCTACAGACATACTAAGTGCTATAATTCATGGAGAACAGGCCTGACTGGGGAAAAGCTTACTATTGATGATATTGCTTTCACATAAGTAATGTATTCATCCTACTGTACTAAATCCTCAGAAAGTTTCCAAACAATACAATAATCAATTTGCTGGCAAAAAGAGATGTGTAGGAGACCTGTTTTACTTTGTTATGATAGATATGAAGCTTCTGGTTTAATGTTAAGTACAGTAGTACAGTGACTTTTGCCAGTTTGTGAGTTTGGAACACTAGGTGTATGGGCATCCTCTTTTGTTATGCTGTAGTCATGAATGCAGATTGTTACATTTTTTCCCCACTTTGTAATAACTTAATTTGAAATGTGACAGTGTTGGCTGCAGTTGCCCAGACCCAGGACGCGTGTTTGGGGAGCACGTGTTACCCTAGTCTTGGAGATCTGATGGTTGGCCGCACTGCCCAGCTTTCAGCCACCTCCACCTGTGGACTCTATGAACCACAGAGATACTGCATTCTGGGATATCTGGAGGTCAGTTCTCAGGTGTAGATTCCACAAATGTATTCACAGCATATTTGAGAGTCTTGATTTCCAATGTAAAATTTCTTGAAGTTGCATTTATTCAGTTGAGTTCATCTAATTAAAAAGGCTTTTGATACAAGTTTTTTTTTTTTTAAACCTGCATTGCATTTAGAATCCTTCCCGTGGCAATGCAATGAACTAAACTCCATCGTCTGAATTGTCCATCAGGTTAGATGTAGCTGCACTGACAACTCACCCCTTCATCTTTAAATTTAATAGTTCCAAAACAACTGTTAGTTAGATACTGCTTTCTGTTTCTAAAACTATGATAACTCAATCTTGATGAGCACCAGCTGTCTTCTTATTGTGAGGAATGAGCTCTATTCATCATAGGTGTATTAACTGAGCCAGGCAAGTGGCTACCTGCTGTCGAATGAAAGCTTTTACCTGGAATCTTCTGATTGATTGAGTCTCAGATATAGCGTTACTTGTTTGCAGTCCCAGCATTTTTGACCGACTACTTCATGGCAACAGAGTGGAGACAGGAAGCCAAAGAAATTCAGATGAAGTTCTTTATAGTGCAACTATGATCTTCAAAATTGCCTGGGTTGATCAACAGAACAGGAGATGTGTGAAAAAAATCTTCCAATCAAATCTGTTATTTTTCTTGTAGTTTCAAGCTAAATTTCTCAAGTGTCATACACTTCATACACTCAGCGAGAGAAATGAATATCACATTTATTGCTAGTTTCAAAGCCAATTATTCACCAATGTGCACTTGCCTGTAATAACAGTTATATATGTGGTAATGAATATACAATACATCTCTCCAGTTAAGAGGCAAACACACTGACCAGTGATACTCCCATTCTGAACTTCAAATTTTCATTTGATGCTGAACTAGGAAGCTAATTGCCAGTTACGACTGGCAGAATAGTAGAATGACAACAGTACCTGCTCCTATTCTTTAACTAGTGTGAAAAAAAATCATAAAAGAGGTACATATTATGGTGACAAATTAATTTTAGATTAATCTTTTCATAAGCCCATTTATTTGGATCAAAATTTGCAGACTGGAACAAAAGAAGTGAGCTCCTTGATTCATGTTGGTGCGCTGATAGAAACAATTGGTGTAGAGTGACTAGGGACAGATTATAATTCTGTTTTGAATATGAAAACATATTTTGTTTTAAAATATTACTATTACTATTGCCATTGCTATTACTACTATTATTATTATACAATAATAGAGTATATTTGAAGCTATATAATTCTATTTTCTCAAAATCAGAGAAAAAAATGTCTCAACTAAATTTTCTCAACTGTTGAGGGGTGGCTGACTTGACATTTGGGTGGCATTGGCCATCCCTTGCCATCACCCCAGCTATGCCTAATTTGTCTCAGACTTATATATAATCATATTTGTTACTACCTACAGTGGGAATAGACAAAATAATGGAGACACTAAAGAGTATATTAATCTGGTAACTCATAAAGAGATGAACAACCTTTTGCCACCATAACCCCAACCTCAACTCTTTTTGAAATAAAGAAATTGAAATGATAATTCTCCCATTCTTTACTCTTCAAAAGGAAAAGTATCCTACACTTTGCTGGATGAAAGAGGCAGACATCTATTCCCCATTCCACATACTGAAATGTCCAATAAATAGTTACAGATGTTTTCACATACATTGTGGCATCAATTTAGAACAGGGGAGCATCTTCAGGAAACAGTGTTTGCACCAAAAATGCACTTGGGCCTTCTGTGGCTTCTTTCCTACCATGTTTAGCAATTACTAGACGTGGTCTCAGGAGATACCCATTCACAATATACCAGATCCACCATGTTTAACAGCTGCCAACAGTCAGTATGATATTAACTTATCCTTTGGCATGCTCCAAACATAAACCTGCTCAAATGTAGAAAAAACCCCCCTAAAAGATGACACCACAGACCAAATTTCTTTTTCCTGCAGTTGAAAGGCCTAGGTTTTGTGCTCATTAGACCAGTGTTTTTCACATTGCCACGATTATAGTTATTCTCCAAATACTATCTCTACCAAATACACTAGTTTTGTCAAATTCACAAAGTTCACGAGCAACAAGGCTTTGCTGAGACTAAGTCATAGATGTTTTCATCTAATTCAGTGGTAATGTTTAAGCCTATCACTTTGTTTTATAACTATGTCTGTCTCTGTTGCTGAATCACTTTGTAATGATGTAATTCTATGCACTTCTAAAATGTTGTTTTGCTTGTCGGGAATATCTTGTTGTTGTTGTTGTTTCAACACTGATAGAGCATTTGGCCTCACTCAATGTCTGTAGCAAACTCACTCTTGCCCTCTTTTCTAGTTAACACATACTGGTAATTAGTATTCAACCTAATTTGACACACTTTTGTAGTTATCTTTGTAATTGCAATTATTTTGAGTCTTATTTCACAAGGTATTTGTATTACTTTACCCTCCTGTTGTCCCTATACTTTTGTTTGAGCCTCTGTTGTTGAGTACTCTTTGAGTGATCTTATTTGCACAAACTCTGGAGCCTGTAAATTTTACAAAAACTAAAACTATGCAATACAATCCAAAACTGTATTCTTAGGATTAACTTTTCAGGTGCATTGTGTAACCCCTCTCTCCATGGCTGATGGATTGTTCTTCTGGAATATGGCTGGATGAAGCCAGAATTTGAAAAGCTTTCACATTCCTGCTCATTCTGAACATAGGGAAGCTATCACCACCCTCACATGTATGGAATGGAGCAAGCACAATATAGAGTTTACATTGAGACTACATGAGGATTCCAATATGACAAAATGGAGGTTTTTTTTTTTTTTTTACTTGCCTGAGGGATCTTCTAAATACGTTCCTCACAGCACTTTCTATAAGTTCTCATAAAAGGATATTTGTTTTGGATGACACTTTTCCACTACGAAGTTCCTCCACAGAACTCACTCAATTCCATGCTCATCAGATTGAGATGAAAGAGTAGAAGAGTACAGAGGAACAGATTTGCCTGAGTGTAGATTGACAACTCTCTGGTCAACCCCGCAGGTGATGAATACTCCAAGCGTGTTCTGATTTGCCTGTTCTATAGGTCAGAACCCCCTGTTTCCTACCACCCTCCCATACGGGTGATACAGTAGGAATGTAGGGGTGTGTCTTGTTATTTCTATCCATTTAAACAGTTTTCTTTGGCCTGGAAAGTCTGCTTTGAAACAGTTGATCTCCAGTAATGTATGACAGTGACTGTGAATGCGTCTGCTCTCATATCTATCCATTTGGACGAGATTAGATTGATAGTGGATGTTTTGAGTTCTTACATGTTCACTCTTGGAAAATACATTCTGTGCTCTGTTTTTATAATGCCAATTTGCTTTCATTTGGCATTCACTATCACAGAATTTTTTTTAAAAATAGAGCTGCTGCCACGTACATCTGATTGTACCATTGTATAAACAGCCAGTATTGTGGATATTTATACTGGTATTTCCATTTCCCTCCTCCCACTGTTTCAGATGTCACTTAACAAACATCATGGGTGTATCATGAATTCTTTATGTGGTTCAATTAAAGGCCAGTCCTTTATTTCCTGATGCAGAATGAACAGAAGTGTTTCTTCTGTGACTCAAGGAGCCCATACAGTCTCTCCAGCAATCCAAACAGCCACCGCATTGAAAATATCATTACCACCTTTGAACCTGAGCGGAAAATGAGGTGGTGGCAGTCTGAAAATGGTGAGTCTCACATGATCTCAGTACAATTGAAAATTTATCCACGAAGAATTAATTGTGCATAATGCCAATTCTGCATCAAAAACCTAACAAACATCATACCACAAACACTTGCTTTGAACAGTTTAATAGTTCAATTAACATTTTGACATTACCTACCAACTGAATTATGAATACTGTACCTGTCTTTAAAACTAGGTGTTCATCAAGTCAGCATTAGACTGGACTTGGAGACCATCTTTCAGTTCAGCCATCTAGTCCTGACTTTTAAGGTAACTTTCACACTTAAGTCATTCTTTGTTTTGTTGGTAACAGGCAGTGGAAACACAAAGATAATGTGTCTAGAAGATTAATTTACACCTTTGTTCTGCTGTGTAGTGTCTGACACACTTTGATGTTCTGGAGGACATTAGGAGAGTGGAGATTAGCATTTTCAGTTTTGGGCCTGTCCTTTTGTTGGATTAATTGTTGAATCATATCCTTCAGTATGACCTTTGTCAGACAGTGTGGAAATATATTGCCCTAACCCTAAAAAGATGGCTCCAACATCCATTATATCCACTGCTGTTGCCATAGAGTTTTCGTCCAGCTGCTATGCTTGTAGAGAGGTCTAAAGATTTTGGGCAAAGCTGGAAAGTGTTCCGATACTTTGCTGAGGATTGTGCCAATTCATTCCCTGGAATCCCAGAGGGGCCAGCGAAGAGTGTGCACGATGTCATTTGTGATAGCCGCTACTCCGGGGCAGAGCCATCCACAGATGGAGAGGTATGCTCAGAGAATGAGTAAACGTCCCATATTTAACCACTTGATTCTTTTGTTTCCTGTTGCCTGTGAGTCAAATCTGTATTATGAATTCTTTGCAGGTGGTGCTGAAAGCTTTAGATCCCAGTTTTGATATTGATGATCCTTACAACCATGACATCCAAGGTTTGCTTTTGAACTTTTTTGAATTTGAACTTTTTTCATCCATTTTTTCTTTCTAATATAACTAAGAATATACAATGTACATTGGAAAAGTGATAGTATAAAAGGATCTCTGACTTCCTCCCTGGATGTCTCAGAACTCATCACCTTGACTAACCTTCGTGTGAACTTCACACGCCTGCTGACTCTTGGGGACACTTTGCTGGGCCGCCGTAGGAGAAACCCCCAGGAAAAGTACTATTATGCTCTTTATGAGATGGTGGTTCGGGGTAGCTGCTTCTGCCATGGGCATGCAGCCCAGTGCGTGCCTGCAGATGGTATCCGTGGAGACGTCTTCAGTGAGCCAGGAATGGTGAGAGTACATGGCCAGGAACTTACAGCAGCAACAAAACAAACAAACTATGGGTTGAACAGCAATGAGTCATGAGAAGGCATGTTAATAGAAATAATAGGTTGTGTAATGAAGCACTCCACTCACTGTTATACCACTTAATAGATTAACTTTGAGATGAACTAGTTGTTTGAAACAGTGTAGATCATTTTTGGAGTTCTCTAGCCATGGCACATCCCTCATCCAAGTTTTTTACATATATATATATATATATATATATATATATATATATAAAAGATGATGATAAATTTGACGCCTGGTAAAGCATATAATTTTTCCGACCCATCCCTAGGTACATGGCCGATGTGTGTGCCAACACAACACAGCGGGTGACAACTGTGAGCGGTGTCAGGACTTTTACAATGACTCCCCCTGGAGGCCTGGTGGAGTTACTGACTCAGTCGTCTGTGGAAGTAAATTATTCCCAAATATGATGCATTTATAACTTTCAAAGTTGGAATCTGATGAATTTACTGCCATTACCTGATAAAACACAAAGAGCTCATTTGCCATTTGAAAGTAATGTGTACGAGTTTAAACAAGATTGATCTGATTGATTGTTTGACATTCCAAAAATCATACTGATGCTGATCCAGTGAACAGCTGCTTTAAGGGAATAATGACATCTCCAACATCTCTCCCCTTAGGATGCAATTGTCATGGTCACTCTGAGAGCTGTCACTTTGACATGGAGCGTTACCTGGCTAGTGGGGAGGTCAGTGGTGGAGTGTGTGACAATTGCCGTAACAACCGTATGGGAGCCCAGTGTGAGCTATGCCAACCTTATTTCTACCAGGATCCTCGAAGGTCTGTGGATGACCCAGAGGCCTGTATTCGTGAGTCTCTTTGAAGAGTTTATCCTTACTCTGACGTTCTAGAATATCTGATAGGATATAATCCAATGATGACCTAAGAGATTTTGTTGTTTATACATGTGAACAGTGTAGTAAGTTAATCTAGGGCCTGAGCTTGACTAAAGTTTTCTCAAAACTCAGATGTGAAAAATTATCATTACATGATGTCATGATGGCTTTTCTGAAATAAACAATGTTCTAACACTTTGAAGTTAACACATGCGTTCTCATGTTATTTGTTTGACACAACACTGTTCCTGCTGTGTTACTATTCTGGTTTAAATTCTACACTATTTTACTCTATTCTCCATGAGACTATATTCTGTTTTATCCTGTACATCCACTGTGTGACATTCTGTTTAATGGCACTCTGTGTTTGGTGTAGCATGTAACTGTGACCCAGCGGGCTCTCTGAGCAGTGGTCCATGTGATCCCCTAACTGGCCGCTGTATGTGCAAGGCCCATGTTGAGGGTGAGCGGTGTGACAGATGCAAATATGGCTTCTATGGATTCAGCCAGGAGGATCCAAACGGCTGTCAGGGTATGCACTGACTCACTCACACACACCTGCAAGCATATACAAACACAACCCTGTGCAAATATTTATGTGCATATTCAAAAGTCTTTATGCAAGAGCACAATGTACTGTGACTGAAGAAAAAAGTATTCTCAGATATTAACAGCAGATATTAACACTGAGCTTAAATTTGGCCTGACTTGGCTAAACAACACTGTTGTTAACTGGGTCTCTATACTCATCATGTTGACCTGTTTTTCACTCCTTTCTCTGCTCATCTTTAGTGTGCAGGTGTAATGCCCAGGGTAGTGTGCTCACACCATATGCATGCGATCCGCAAACAGGCCAATGTATCTGTCAGTCTTTCGCCACTGGACCATACTGTGATCAGTGCATGGTGAGCTCAGAATCCAAACACTGCTAACATATTTGCAAGTGTGATGCAGCGTGATGTTGGTGTTTAGCCTTGTGAATTATTAGCATTCAGTTTTGCAGAGCAGACAAACACATTTTTATTCATTTATATTGTATGTTGTGTCTATACTGGATATATACATTATACACATACACTCAGTGGCCCCTTTATTAGAAACACCTATCTTGTAGGTAAACCTTGTAGGTGTGCAGTTAGTGACAATGGCCCATCTGTTGCCATGCACAACTTGTGTTAGCCATTCTTGAGCCCTTCGTCCATTATTAATTTCTGACCACAGGACTGCTGTTGGCTCAATATTTTTGTGTGACCATTGTCAGCAGTGACACTAACATGGGTAAAAACCCAAGCAACCCAGCAACTCTAGCTGCAGACTCATACCAGTGTGGGTCCCACTATCATGAGAGTGTCACTGCTGTGTTGAGAAGGGTCTGCCATCCAAGTAGTATTCAAGTTTCAAGTTTATTTAGAGCCCAATATCACTGTTTACAGTCTCAAAGGGCTTTACAGGCCACAACAGTCAAAATCAAAACAGGACGGCACCCCCTGACTTAATCCTCATGGCGGGCAAGAAAAAACTCCCCAAAAACCCAAAAGTATTCAGTCATCCCTGGTCCTGTGGTCAGAAACTCACCATTGATGAATGCAATAGGGGATGGCTTACAAATTGTGTTTAGCAACAGATGGTTTACAGTCTGTAATTGTTCACCTAGAAAGTGTACTTATAATGTTTTCTTTACAGACACAAACGAATAATTCAAGTATGCCCAATACTGTAAAAGTAAACCTTTCTACCCTTTACATATATATTTCATACCTTAGGTATAAGATTACAGCTCTTACAGTATTTAATAAATATTTTCTTGACTCTGTATTTCATCTGTATTTTTTTGTATTTATACTTATCTGTTGTGTGTTTCTTTTAGCCGGGTCACTGGGGTTTGGGAAGTCCAGGCCAAAGCTGCGTGCCATGTGACTGTGATCCTGGAGGAGCCTACAACAGTGTGTAAGTGAACAGCACAGATTCTCCCCACCGTCAGTACTGCAGTTTCATCACTGGTTGTCTTAGATATTTGTGTTGTGATTGGGATGATTACGTTTGTGTGTGCACATTGGTGAACATATGTGTGTGTGTGTGTATGTGTCCCATCCACAGATGCTCCTCAGTGGATGGGCAGTGTGAGTGCAGGAATCATATGGTGGGGTTGAGCTGTAGTGAACCTGCTCCAGGATATTTTCTGGCCCCTCTGGACTTTTATCTATACGAAGCAGAGAACGCTTCTCCTCTGCCCAGTGGACTGTCCTCACAGCTGGTAAGATATCAACATCCTCCCTAAATGAGAGAAAAGCATGGGGCTCAGAGCACTGAAACACCAAGTCGCCTAAACCATTTTAAAACATGTAACTGAGATATTTTGACTGAAGCCCAGACTAAGAGCAGTCATGTTTACTTCCTCAGATAAAAACCACTCCGAATCCTTCAGCCCATGTATACCCCACTGCCCCTCCTTATGTGGAGCCACTGCCTCCTCCAGTGTACCCAACTCCTTATGCTGGTCAGTGGCAGCCAGCCCCTCCCAACCCATTTGAATTGCCCAAGTGTGAGCACTATTTCCGGGAGAGGGGCTATGATTTTACGTTCAGCAATGGGAGGTTTGTACTGGTTAGGCGTGAGAGACGGAGAGCTCGAAAACGCCGTCAGAATCAGGTAGGGACTGACTGACATTCCAAACCACCAATCAACCACTGGCATTGGGTTGCTTGTCTGTAGAATATTAGACAATAGAATTATTTGCAATTTTTTTTTTTAAATTGTTATGATTGCATACCTGTGTAGTTGTTATGTTGCATTATTCTTGCATGAACTTCTCTGAAGACTGCCTAAATTTGGTTTTGTTGTTGCAGTCTATTCCCTTAGAGCCAGGCTCGGACTGGCAGATAATTCCACGCCAGCGTGTACCAGGTGTGCCTGTTACTTGGACAGGACCAGGATTTGTACGTGTTCGGGATGGAGCAGGACTCAGATTCATTGTCACCAATGTGCCTGCCAGCCTAAACTATCATCTCGTAATACGCTACGAACCAGAGGTTCGCCAAACAACTCTGTCTGAGCTCTGTCACTGTTCATACACCTCATGAAACATAGAGACACATTTTAAAATGACATTACATTATTCATTATTCATCTTATAAGCACCTCATTTCACAACAGGCTTAAAACATGCAGGATCAAATCACATTTGTCAAAATCATAACCGTGAAGACCAACAACCTGCATTAAAAGTTTCACATTGGCTTGATCCCAAAGGCTGAGTCCCCCCAGGAGTTTGTTCAGAATCAAGAAAAGAAAAAGCCTGTTTGTTTGCTTTATGAAGAAATCCCATCTAATTTTCAGTAGACAGAGCCATTCACAGATAATAAATCAGTATTTAAAAGTTTATATAGCACAGAGTAAAATAATATTTTAACATATCAAAACATAATAAAATTCACTAAGCAGGCAAATACATCCATATATTCAACACCCTCTTTAAAAGTATGCACTGTTGTGGTAGTAACAGTTAATACACCGCAAGAATAGATGTGGTTTACTGCTGATTGTGTATATTTAGGCTGTGTTTTGTAGTCTTCAGATGATTGGGCAGCCATCATAACAGTATTACCTCGGGGACAACCCGGAGACGGCGACTGCCCTGTCGATCCATCTGAAAAAGTGGCAGCGCTTCCAGGCTCCAGCAGGTAAAAGCAACTTGTGAAGCTCTAGGTCCATCCATGCTAGAGTCCAGATTAAATATTTTACCTTAGGGACCAATATGTTTTTTTTTAACCAATTTGGGTATATATCAGTACACTGGCTCTGCATTAATTGTTGTGTACGTGCGTCTATATCTCCTGTCTAACTTAACCATTAGAGTGAAATGATTGTGTAAATTGGTGTCTCTTTGTGATCAGAGCAGCTGTTCTGGATCCCCCAGTGTGTCTAAACAATGGTCAAAGATACAATGTGGACATCGTTTTTAGAAAGCAGGCCAATGCTGACCCCCAGTCCAGCCCCTACATCCTCGTCGACTCGGTCAGTCTTGACATTCAGATATGACCCAAACATTCACAGTAAATGTACCAAGGCTGCTATTTGACTGCACTCCACAGGTGAGTGTAGTTTTGTCTGGCCTGTTCAGATAGGCTGCGTTGGCCATCTCCTGGGAAGGCTGGTCAGATGGGGTACTCTCCCCGTCACCTCAGCGACTTCTAGCCTCAATTGGGTGCTTGCACAATTAGTGTCATGGAAACACACACAGGGCGAATAGGCCATCCTGGCTATAAATAACCACTGTTCTGCTCATTAATCTGAAAGCATAGTTGATTTTTTTTTCTTTTTCAGATTGGGTTAATCCCAAAGATTGAGTCCTTACAGAATTTTTGCTCAGAGTCAGACCTTGCCCAGTTCCAGCGGTATAACTGTGAGGGTCTGGGAGCTGAGGCAGGTGAACGCACACTGCCTGAGGTGTGTGAGAGACTCATTGCTAGCATGTCAGCTCGTATCCATAATGGAGCAGTGCGTGAGTGCCACACACACACACACAAACACACACACACACACACACACACACACGCATGCACACAATTGTGAACGAGACCAATTGCATGTTGCATGTCATGATACACAAACAATGTAAATACTTGAGGCAAATGAGACAGTCTCAAGGAAATGCACAAAAAAATTGCTTCCATATAGCATTTTTTTCAAGATACTTTTGATCCAGTAAATGTGTAAAACTGGAACTCTCATATGAATAACTGGTGATTCAGTATATATTTTTGTGTGTGTGTCTGTACATGTCTGCATGTGTGTAGCTTGCAGGTGTAATCGCATTGGCTCTTTGAGCATGTCCTGCAGTAAGTTTGGAGGACAGTGCGATTGTAAACCTAACGTAATTGGCCGCTGCTGTGATTCCTGTGCTCCGCTGACATATGGCCTTGGACCAAATGGCTGCTCACGTAGGTCACTCTCTCAGTCTCTCATGTTATTCCATTGAGAATTTACCGTGGACCTCTCTGGAATAACTGAGGTTCTTAGTTTTTATTAGGCAGTGTTTTTTTTTACTGGTTAATATGCTGACAAACTTCAGCCCCTTGAAAAGAGTCACCTTTGGTTTTTTTTCTTTGCATCAGCACTGACTTTATCCTTTCTTTCATTTGCAGTTTAGACAGTGCTAAGTGCATATAGTGAGATTCAGAAACAGTTTTTTTTTTTACAGTTTAGTCTGAAAACTCTAAAATCGCTTTCTGTCACACAATGATCTGAAGACACTTAAGGGATGTTTTACAATGTAAATGGAGTATATTATGAGTGGGGAAACCACTGAATGAGGAATAGATCTACCTGAGTGTTAGGTTTAAATATTGTCTCTCTGTCTGAAGCGTGTGACTGTGACCCATCCGGTTCCACATCTCAGCTGTGTGACCAGAGGAGCGGCCAGTGTTCATGTCAGAGTGAGATCACTGGACGGCGGTGTGACGGCTGCCTGCCCGGTTACTATGGCTTTCCTCGGTGTCGCCCCTGCCAGTGTAATGGACTGGCTGACCTCTGTGACCCTCAGACTGGAGTGTGTCTGGACTGCAGGGAGCACAGTGCTGGACCCAATTGTGACAGGCATGACAGCACTATTATTAGAAGCAGTGCTACCATTGTTACAGCAACCACTACCACTTCTGCTCCTATCTTTACTACAACAGCTAATAGCACTTTTACTACTACTACGACTTCTACCACAAATTTTGCTTTTTTATTTAGTTTAGCTGGACTTGGGATTGGATGATTTAATATTTCAAATCAGGGTTCAAATCAGAGTATGACATATGTAACTAGAAATGTTTTTTGACTTTCAAGCAAATGACTATACTGTTGCAGTGGACATCTATAAAAGAGGATCACTGGATAACAAACTGTTTGTTTTCTGTGTGTCTTCAGATGTGTGGACGGATACATCGGTGACCCCCTCGCTGGGGAGTCCTGTAAGCCCTGTCTGTGTCCAGATGTGAAGAGCAGCGGGCGTTTCTTTGCCCGCTCCTGCAGCAGAGATTCAGACCCTGACAAAATGTACTGTGAATGTGTGGAGGGATATACAGGTGTCGTGCCTCTGAATATACACTCTAATTAGACTTCCATCTGATTTACACATACAACAATATATATTATACATATTTATATTCATTTCATACATTTAAACTTTCTTTCAGGTCCGCACTGTGACAAGTGCGCTCCAGGTTTCTATGGTAACCTGGCAGAGCCAGGATCCCGCTGTGAGGAGTGCCCCTGTAACAACAACATTGACCCGACTCAGGGCGGTGCGTGTGACCCCATAACTGGAGAATGTCTGCGCTGTTTATATAACACCCATGGTCCTCGCTGCCAGAGCTGCAAGCCTGGTTACTATGGCAATGCTTTGGCCCAAGACTGCAAAGGTATAGCAGGCTAATATGGCCATACATGAAGACAGAATTACTGTGAAAATGACTATAACCTCACATTTACCTCGCTCTGTGTGTGTGTGTGTGTGTGTGTTTAGAGTGTTCTTGTGATCGACGGGGTACTGAAGTTCTCCAGTGCCCAATGGGCGGCCCGTGTTTCTGTGATCCGGTGACTGGGCAGTGCCCATGTCGTACGGGTGTGGTGGGTGCTCTATGTAACGAGTGTGATGATGGTTACTGGAACTTCGAGGGCGCTTCAGGATGCCAGCCATGCAACTGCGACCCAGAACATTCTCTCAGTAACCTGTGTAACAAGGTGCAGCCTGCTGACATATCCTTATTATTTTTTCTTATCATAAAGTATACATGCCAGCCTGATGACCGGGCCTAATCTCTGCCATTTGTAAACCATTATGAAGCATGACATAGAGGCTCTTTGCATGTGTCACAGATTTTTCACCGTTGACTTATATCTGACATTTGAAATCTGTTACTGCAATATTCTGCAACCTAAGTGAATGAGTGCGCGAGTGAATGAGTGAGTGACTTGTTTGTTTTTGACTTGACTCTTTTTGTCTTTGCATGCACAGATCACAGGCCAGTGCCCCTGTAAGCCAGAGTTTGGGGGTAGACAGTGTGACGAATGTGGAGAGAACTACTTTGGAAACCCTGATATACAGTGCATATGTACGTACTGAAAGACAATTGCATGCCGCTGCTTTAAACCCCATGGCGACTGTCCAAGTAAGCACTCACACTACTTTTCTTCCCATGTCTGTCTCTCTGTCTCACTCTTGTTTCAGCTTGTGACTGTAACATGGAGGGAACCCTACGCCCTGCCTGTGACCCCTCCACAGGTGAGTGCATGTGTCGGCCGGGTGTGACAGGTTTTTTCTGTCACGAATGTGCCCCGGGTCATGAACCGACGTTCCCAGCCTGTGCTCCCTGCCATGCCTGCTACCACCTCTGGACTGGGAATGTCACAGACGTGAAGAAAGCTGCAGAGAAAATGTTAACACTCATTCCTCGTAATATGGACGATCTCGATCATAATAGCTACTTGCCACGTATCCAAGAGCTCATGTCCCAGCTTGATGGGTTAAACAACCTGACAGGGAGACCCAAAGACAAGATGGATGAGATGGAGGAGCTCCTAAAACGCGTCAAGTACATTTCCAATTCGCTCCTGTCTTACTTAAGTCAGAATTTCTAACCATAGTGATTTGCGTATTGATATGTGCTAAATGAGAGTGAATGTAGCCTTTCTCTCTGATTTTTTAGTGACATGATGGACACCCTTGATCCTAATATGATCATTATCGACCAATCTCCCCTGCTCAACACTGATATTGACAACATTCGTCGTGACTTCAAGAAGCTGCTGGATAACCTAATAGAAAAGTCTAAACAAGGCCCAGTGACAGACCCAGAAACATTAATTGGTGAGTGAAAGTTCATAAGAATATTTTTAAAATAGTTCGGAGAACTCAGGGAGCCAGGAGAGTCAGAATCTGTTGAGGTTAAGATCAGAGACTGAGATCAACGATTCAATAACAGTCCAGTTCAGTGCAGTCTATGGAATGAAAAAGCAAACTCTTACTTTATTTCTCACGTCACCTACCTTGCTTATTTCTCTGCTTTGTTGCTGTGCCTTTCTTCTCCGCTGATCCTGTGTGATCCTGAGTAGAGGCCCTGGAGGAGATCAGGAAATATCATACAGAGTTTATGAAGGATGAGAAGAGAGTGGAAGATGCTAAAGACGTGGTGGAGAAGTCCATACAGACACGACAGAACGCGCAGCGAGAGCTGGCCAGCTGTCAACCCAGAGATATAAAGGCACTAGAGAAAAAGATCAAAGCTCTCAGTATTGCCAAACTCAATGAGGAGGTAGGATGAACTGTTACTTCAATGAAGAACAAATATGTGAATCACTTAGTATGTTACATAAGAGCAAAGATGTCTTCACCCTGCAAAATGACAATTAGTTCAGATCACATGCCTCAAAAAATGAAGGGCTGGCTATACAGTGAAAAAACTCTCTGAAATGTAACCAACAAATCCCACATTGGTTTATATCTGGGTCAGCAAAAAGAAAAATTAAAAACAGTATTTCCTTACTGAGATGTTCAATTTGGACTGATGTCTGAATGCTGCGTGACTTGCTGAATGTTCTCTTTGTTTCAGATCTGTGGAGCGCCGGGCAATGTGGAGTGTTCAGAGGCAAAGTGTGGGGGGGCGCTGTGTGGAAAGTGCGGAGGTCCCAGCTGTAAAGGCAGCATTCCTGTGAGCAAAAATGCCACACAAGTGGCAGAGAATACAGAGACTGACATCATCACTTTCCTCCGTAATCTGAGGGACACGGAGATTAAGGTCTGTTCTCATGTCTGATAGGATATGAAAAAATGAATCGCTTGTCTCAAAGCTGTTATGAATAGAATTTCATGTATATTCTCTTTTGCCCAATGGTCTCTGCCAGTGTCTGCTGAATGGAGCAATGTCTTTTAAAGTGAATGATGCTCTTTTCCTAAGGAGCCATGTCGTCAAATATAAGTTCTGTTTACCAAGAGACCAGTTATACAGGACTAAAGGTTCAAAAAAGTGGTGCCGGAGAAATGACCACATGGCCCTTTTCTGATTTATTTTGTGGTGACAACTGCCACTCCGATAGAAGAGGGGTGAGATTAATGTGTGATATCTTGCCTTTTACAACCTTAGATTAATGATGTCAGGCAGATGAATGAAGACATTAAGGACAAGGCTGAAGACATGATGACCAAAATCACAGACAGTTTAAGCAAGTTTGAGAAGGAGAAGAATGACACTAAAGACCTGCTAAAGCGTGTCAGAGCCTTCTTAACAGGTATAGTATTTTTTGCCTGAACAAAACATTGGCTTTATATGTCTTCAGGCATTCAAAGAGGCACAGTTTAGTGTGCTATGTTCAAAAATAGATTTTTTTCAGTATTTTATTAATTTGAATATCATATCTGCTGTGTTTAAAGTTACATAAAGATAAAAAAAATTGAACTCTCTCTCTCTACATTAGATATGTACTGATATGTGCATTTACTGTACAGCTAGACTGATGCATTGTCTATTTGTATCTCTATTATTATTTAGTGATAATTTCAATGTTTGAAATTATTGGAAACCATTGTGAATGTACTTTGTCTGTATTGCCTTATCATTTTTTATTATACAAAGATTATGATCTGTTCATGAGTATTAACATCACACACCTATAACTTTGCCTATAACTTTGCTAGTTCCAACAAAGGCAATGGTGTGGCTTTGAATTCCATTTTTTTTTACAACTGATAGAGAACTTCAAGTTCAATGTTATTACAATGTTACATCTTAACAGCACTGTGTTTTTAGAAGGTCCTCCTTTACCTTCCTGTCCCACAGATGAAATGGTGGAACCAGAGGACATTGAGCAAATGGCCAATGCTGTTTTAGCAATCAAGTTGCCCGCTTCCCCTGATAAGATCAGGGACATGATCAAGGACCTTCAGGATGCGCTGAAATTTATTAACAATTTTAAAGAGGATCTAAAACCCCTGGAGAAACAAGTAGAAACAGTCAAAGACTTGGAAGACAGAGCCAAGGACATCCTGTAAGTTAATAATCCCAAACCAAACAGTACAAATCAAAGCTTGAGATAACCATGAGAAAATAAAAAACAGAAGAACTAGACTAGGTCACCAGAGCTTTTTTTTTTTAATCAAATTTTCAGGGACAGAACAAAGGAAATCGGTGTCCCTGAGTATATTAAACAATTACTGGAAAATGCTGAGGAACTACAAGACCAGGCCATCCAAAGTCTGGATCAGGCAAAAAAAGACAAAGATACAATTGCAGACTTACTTACCAAGGTAGTAGTTTAATCCATCTATTCAACCAACCATTCACCCAATCTGTCTGTTTACCAGACTTTGAAATCCAGGACAAATTCAGCATTTCTTTGATTCAATTTACTTGGAGAACTATGCTCTGAATCATGCCTTTTCCAACAGAGTGAAGAAAAACTAAAGAATGCTGAAGAGGGATTGAACTCCACACAACCCAAGGAGCTACTGGATGAAATTGAAGCTCTGAAGAATAAAACAGAAATGAATAAAGCTCAAGCCAAAGAGGCCAAAGCCATTGCTGATGAGGTTCTGACAAACACCACTGATTTAAACCAAGTGAGTTTGAGCAGTTCAACCCCCTTTAAACACCGTGCCCAGTTATGATACTGATTTCAAAATAAACACAACTATGGGCACAACATTTAGCAGAACAGATTAGAGAATCTATCTTTGTTACTTTATATCGATAGTTATGGTGTTTGTTGGAGAACATGAACACACAGAGATGTAACAGAATGTCATTACCTCGTTACTATTCATCTTCTCTTTTTTTAATATTAGGAGACTAAGAACGGAGCCAGTTATACTGTTTAACGTTCAGTTTTATTTCCAGATGTTCTACTGCTCCAGTAAACAAGCCTCTGTCTGTGTTCTTTGTTATACTCTGATTACACCATGTCTGTATTTTTTGTTATTCTTTGATTACGCCATGTTTGTGTTTTTTTGTTATACTCTGATTACGCCATGCCTGTGTTCTTTGTCATACTCTTATTGTCTCATGTCTGTGTTCTTTGTCATATTCTCATTACGCAATGCCTGTGTTGTTTGTTATACTTTGATTATGCAATGTTTGTGTTCTTTGTTATTCTTTGATTACACCATGCCTGTGTTCGTTGTTATACTTTGATTACGCCATGCCTGTGTTCTTTGTCATATTCTCATTACGCCACGTCTGTGTTCCTTGTTGTACTTTGATTATGCCAGGTCTGTATTCTTTGTTATTCTTTGATTACGCCATGTTTGTGTTTTTTTGTTATACTTTGATTACGCCATGTTTGTGTTCTTTGTCATACGCTTATTGTCTCATGTCTGTGTTCTTTGTCATATTCTCATTATGCCATGTCTGTGTTCTTTGTTATACACTGATGACATACCTGTGTTCTCTGGCAGGAATTTGAAGAGGTTTTACAGGAGTTCAATAAACTGAAAAACAGAACCCAGGATCAGTCCCTTAATGAGGAAGCTAATAAACGATTGAAGGACATAACAAAGGAAGTTGAGACGTTGACGAAAGATGTTGAGGACAAAATGAAAAAAATTGAAGGTAAAAGTTAACAAATATTTGATTGGGGACATTGTATATGAGCTAATATGCCATTGTGAGCACTGTTTAAATCTCATATTTTAAGTGTCACTATTTGTTATGCTTGTGGATTTTAGAACTGGAGAAGAAAATTCAAGACTCAATCCAAGAAAAAGAGGGTAAAATTCAGGATGTGGCAGATCTACTGAAAAAGGCAGAATATCTGAAGAAGTTTATCTCAGACAAAGTGGAGGGATATGTACAATGTAAAACTTAAGCACTCTCCCTACATACAGAGGAGCAGAACTGAACTGAACTGAACCTAACGTAAGAATGGAGAGAGGAGACATCTAATGGACAAAATATTAAATTCAAACCATATCTAATTTGTCAAATGCGTCAAATATTGACACTGGCCAAAGATCCATATTTGCCAGCTGATGTATAAAACCAAGTAGCAAAATTAACTCTGTGCAAATTGGATGTTTTGCATAAGGGAATCTGCTTCACATATTTGTCATGTAGATTTTCACAGACAAATCGCACGCCATGTGTTTTCATAAGACTGACAGAGCTGTTTATCTGGAAGTCTCTGATCCTTTATAAGCACTCATTAACAAAGTCTGTGTCATTAAAAGAGAATGCATGTGTCTTTTATATGATTATCGCATAATTCACTGACTGAAATACTTGGACTGTAGATTTACGTGAGTCTATGATGAATGAAATGACTGTAGTTGTCATTAAACATTCTGAAACCTCATGGAGAATAATTGAGACATATTATGATTATTATTTTGTTTTTGAATATCCTGAAAAGTTTGGACTATGTATTTACATAAATTAGAATATACTTGCAAGAAAGGCAGTGCACACACTCCATGTCTGCAGTACAAAAACACTCACAGAACTGAAAAGATGTTAAGAATTTGCATTAATGTTTACTTTTATAAGATTACATATGCACTGTGGATTTGCCACACTTTATATTTCATTGCAAGAAAATTTTACATACTCCATATTTGGGCACTGCTAAAAATTTCCACCAAAAATAAGCTATGGAAACCTGTTAATGTATAATGGGTGAAATGAACTGCATCTGTTGATTTTTTGAGCAAGTATCCCCATCCATTGGAGGGAACTCCACGCTCAAGTAAATTTTTTGTGAGCAAACAGTTTGATTTGCAAAATGACTGGCTAAATATTAACACACAGACATAAATCTGTTTGCTTGTTGTCCCTGTTATTCTTTGTTTTGATGCTTTGAAAGCCATATGGGGCCTGTGTCTGGTACCTGGTCCACTGGAGGTGTTATATTGTACATGGACTTTCTTAGGTTCAATACAGAATTTGGTGTAACATATGTGAGTGTGTGTGTGTGTGTGTGTGTGTGTGTGTGTGCGTGTTATCTGTGAAATTAAAGAAAAAATGCTTAACTCATTCATAATTTATTTAAGAAATATTTAGCACCACTGCAAAAACAAATCCCTTTTCTCTTCCATCAGCTTTGAGATGTCATCTGGTATTAGCAGCAGTAGGTCATGAAAGGGGGCTCTCTTCTCCTATAGGTATGTCAGATATTTTGGATATTTCTAGAAGTCATATGCCAATAGCTAAGTTTTGAACTTCCCTGTAATAACAAAATCCAGTGAGGTTAAAAAACATTATTTTCATCAGCAGCCATGTCCTTATAATATGGATATTTTGAACTCTGTCATATCTGATCAGGAGAATAAGCACTGAGTTATTGATAGACTGAGGACAGACTGATATGGATAGAGTGAGGAGTGATACTTTCTGATTTCTGCAGACTTCAGCCACAGATCTATTAACTGACATGATATAATGTCCACTCACACACACCAAACACCTCGGCTAAAGGCCCAGTGGTATACCTTATAAAGTATACAAGATACTACTCCGCAGGCGATGGAAACTTTTGTGGAAGGTATGGGCAAAAGGCAAGGAAACAGACTCCTCTGAGATTAGCCAGTTCCGAACCATTTCTCTCCTGAGTGTCAAAGCCAAGTTCTTCTCTGTCCTGGTCAAAAGGATGACCACCTACATGGTGAAGAACAAGTATGTTGATACATCAGCCCAGAATGGTGGCATCTCAGGCTTCTCTGCATGTTTGGAACACATGAGTGTCCTCAACAAGCTGATCCGAGAGGCCAAGGAGAGCAAAGGCAATCTAACAGTTGTCTGGCTCGACCTGGCCAACGTGTACAGATCCCTCAATCAATCCCTCACAACCTCATCAACGCAGCCATGGAACACTACCATATCCCCCACCACACCAGGGGAATGATCACCAGCTACTTTGGAGATTCAAGTTACGATTCAAGACTTCCCATATCACAACCCAGTGGCAGGACCTGGAAAAGGGAATCGTAATGGGCTGCACTACCTCTCCCATCTTGATTATCATGGGAATGAATGTGCTCATAACACTGGCAGGGAGAGAACCCAAACGGGCGATAATGGAGTCTGGCACCCGCCAACCTCCAATAAGAGGCTTTATGAATCACTTAACTGTAACAACTTCATCCCAAGTACAAGCAAAGTGGATCCTGAAGGCACTTGATGACTTGGCAACATGGGCAAGAATGAAGTTAAAAGCAAGGAAGTCAAGAAGCATGGTGATCAGAAATGGGAAAGTGAACAGCAAGTTCCAGGTCCAAGTCCAGGGGGAGGTTATACTATCAATTGAGGGAAACCCAATAAAATGTCTAAGGAAGTGGTACAATGCCTCTCTCACTGACAGAAGCAATGTATCCAGGACAGAGAAACAGGCAGATGAATTGCTAAGGGGGATCAGGCCTACCAGGAAAATTCAAGGCCTGGCTCTTCCAGCACGGTGTGCTACCAAGACTCATGTGGCTACTGACAATTTATGAAGTGGAAGGAGTCGAGAGGCGAGTGAACAAATACCTTCGTAGGTGGCTCTAGGCATGTCACGATGCCAGAAATTTAGTAGTCTATACCAATACCAGTGAATTCTTGATACCCAATTCGATCTCTGTGTACATGAAATAATTTCTACTTGGTAGCTGATATCTGGGGTTGAACTGCTCAAGGACTGAATCAAGCTGGAATCTAAGCTTTTCCTTGCTCCATGTGAGTTTTTGTCGTATTTTCTGTGCTGATACTGTGAAAGGAAAATTATGAGATTTCAGTTATCAGATATAGCTCAATGACTGTATGAAAACAGAAAAGGCTGCACACACAATGTATTAACACACACACACGCACGCACGTGCACACACACCTCTATATCATCAGATTGCAAGCAGTATTTAAATTTACTGACATTGTGACACACCATTAGTCTGGAAATATTTATTTTATAATGCTAATGTTACATTTTGATGACAGATGACACAGACTGAACGGTAAGGACAGTACCCTACTACTACAGCCTATGGTTACATTACGTTAGCGTAAACACGGTAGCCTTTAGCGTTTAGCCATTGCAAACGTCATATGGAACTTAGTTGGCTACACAGTAAAGCCTGCTGTCTCAAACAAAAATAATGGTAACGTGTATTTCAGAATAAAAATAACAAGGATAACACTTTGAATACGTCATTAATGTAACGTTAACATGAATTGAAACTCACTCACCTTGAATTATTTGAATAAATCTGGATGTTTGTCTTTGAGGTGCTTCGCTAATTTGGAAGTGTTTCCTCCTTTCATCTGAAAAGTTCGATGGTACCGTTTGCATACTGGTTTTTGCGAATTTATTATTAATCCCTGATGATCTGCATTGAACACAAAGTACTTCCATACATGACTCTTACTGCAACTGCACTTGTCGCCATCTTCCACGTGTTGTTGTTCTTCTGTGCTGGTAGGCAATGGCCATGGAACTTGGATCACAAGGAGCCTGGACAAAGTGGGACCAAAGCTGAAGATCATGTGGCCTGAACTTTGGAGACTGGAGCTCTGGAGCTCTCTCCTGCTCCGATCAGTGTGCGACACTCTCCCAACACCAACAAGCCTGCACTTACCCCCCGATTGCTTGCTGTTTTCGCAACCATGTCCCCAGAGCAAAATTTTGTAGGGTGAAATTTGCAAGGGTTTCGCTATGTGGTGTGTTTTAAGGCTTTTGATGTCGAAAATTTTTGTTCTCCAAGTTCTCACATCGTATTCTACAAGTTGCCAAAATCAAGTCTACAAGCTCTTGCATTTTGCTACACTATTCATAATCTCAGAGGTTGCACAAAACAGATGTCATGTAATTTATCTAGTAGGTCAATAATTGCTGTTAATGAATTCGTGTTTCATGTTATCCAGACAACACATGGAACCACAAGAAAGTAAAGCCAGGTTGCATTACATGAGTAAAAATAAATTTATTTTGAGTGTTTTCAATGAACAGATTGCTTTGTTAAGGCTCTTGTTTACATTTTTACATGCCTTGTTTGTTTGTGAAGCAACATTTTATATAAGAACACAGTAAAGACTTTAAACGACTTTACTCTTTCTTTAAGTACAGAGGCCTTTTGTGAGATCACATAACAAGCATATTTACTATAACTTAAGCTTGAATTTGGTCACAAGCCCAAAAGTTTAACCTGAGGAACTGTATATTAGCATACCTTGCACCCAGCCACTGCAAAACCGTTCATGAGCTTCAAGGAATTTACTTTTAAAAGTGTATGCACTCAATCCAAAAACGAGATAATTTACAATATTATGTGAGTGGAGCTAGTGCATCGGGGTCTGTAGTCTTGGGCTGTCAAGTCATATGGATCTGTTAGGCTATTTATCGTCATATTAGTTTGTCCGAATACCGCTGCTTGGCATTGCGATTTAATTTCTTCCGATAGGTTCCCTTTTCTTACTCTTTCAGCCTCTCCATCTGTTCTCTTCTCGATCAGATTTGAACGATTTAGACGATTCTTTAGCCATAAAAAACAAAAGGTATGCACCGTAGCAGGCACAGATGAACAGAGTGCGTTCTTCACAAGATAGCTTCACTTTCTCTATACTGTAGCCTATATTTATGGTCGTAAATGATAAAATAGATCAATAATACATATATTTTATGCATTTACGACACACTAAACTTCTTTAGTTTTATTTCTGTCGCACACTTGAATAAAACGCTATCCGAAAAAGTGTGTTGAAACGTTTTCTTCGTTTATTCCGTAACGTTGTACAGCTGTACATCATAAAAATACACATTACTCAGACATTTTTGTGGAAGGTATGGTCTTTTATTTCTTCTACACGATACTACACCGACAACAACATCGCTACGTCACTCACTTACTCCTCTTCTCTTAAAAGTATAGCGGCAAATTATGTTTCAGTGCAACAGCATAAATAACGCAAAAAAGGATACAACATCCTGGAGAGGACACAAAAAGTACAGTTATGCGGGGTGTACCACATTTACATTTTCTAGTCTACACGCGTCGTCTGCGATTTCCTGCACTACGCCGCAAAACTCCCCCCAAAAATGCATTTAATTATTAATGGCAAACTCGCGATTAATCAATTCAGCGAATGAGAAGTAGAAATGTAAGAGAGGGGTCCATTTGCAATCTCGCAAAGTACACGACACGCCCACTTTACAAAGAGACACGCCCATTTCAGTACACGACACACCCTCTGGGCGTGACGTAAATTATGCGTAACCCTGACTACAAGCCCCAACCATAACCAAAGTGGGCGTGACAAGCAGTGGGCGTGTCGTATAGTACTGCGGATCTGCAGTTAGACTTACTTGGGGGACCGTAAAACTAGTGCAATTACGTCAGGGGTCACCATGGTTAGGATGCACTGATTGGTTAGTTGTGGTCAAGTGAGGCTGACGCGTTAGTAGGCCCGTTTGAAAATACACCGGAGTGGCTGTATGCAAGCCATTGTTACACATCTCTGGAACAGTTTTTAGCGGGTTTTTGGACATTTGAAAATCAGCAGTAGGGAAATATTTTATCAAACATTCGGCAATAACAGTTGCTGCAATCTAACGGTAAGTCTGCAACGTCACGCGTTTTTATCTCCGTCCCTTATATTACGATGGAGGCTGTGGGTTTGCTTTGCATGGTAACCAAGGGTAGCCAGGGTTAGGTAGTATTTGGTTCAAAACTTTCGATTTCGAGGCAGTTGACTTTGTTGTTACTTTAGACACTGCAATGCAGTCATTCGCTTTACCAAAGTCGGCCTTGTGGAAGTACCTCTCTTTGTACTTGTATCAGCGGAAAAATGCATGCCATGTTCGTGTCCATGGTGCGAGTTTGATAAGTTAGATGGACGAGCCTACCAGTACTACATAGCTCCCATGATACCTGGGTAATTCTTACGAAATCCTGCTTTAAAGGATATCCAACACGAAAATTTTCGAAAGGCATTGAAAGACAGATTTCCTTTTTAGGGTCGAAGATTAAGCTCTAAACTTAGCGTGAACATTAATTTCAGAACATTTTTGGATTTTTGGCGTTTTAAAGATGAAGTCCACAAAAGTGTATCATTACTGCAACGTGACATTACATCAAACATGTGATTTAAGAAAAAAGAAGGGAATTACACTGCATTGCGCTTTGCTTTGTCTTCGTTTTCTTTTCTAGAGTGAAGCCACACTTTTTTACGATGGAGTACTAGGTTCACATTGAGGGGAAAAATATGAGATTACGAGACTAAAGTAGTAATATTATGAAAATCAAGTCGTAATTTTACGAGGAAAAGCCATAATCCTACGAGAATAAAGTAGTAATTTTAGGATACATGTTATTTTAGAGAGGAAATATGAGAGGAGCAGCCTGCGGCTGCGTTAAAATGAGGAACGTAGCGGAGCATCCTGTGAAGTTAGGCCTATACTTTAGCCTGTTATGGGTTTCACAAATAACGAAATAATTAATCTTTTGGCACATCAGCAACACATTATCATAAGTATCAGGACTTTGAAAAGACAATCAGCAGTTACCAGAAGCAGACTCATTCTACCATTGACTGTCCTCTCGCCCGTTTTGTTGGTTTCTGGTAATATATTTTTCTAAAAGTAATGTTTTTTTTCCTCCATTGTTTCATTGTCCATTGAGATTGTTTTCTCGTAAACTCGACTTGACTCTCGTAATATTACGTCTTTTTCTTGAAATATGAGTTTACTCATTAAATTGGGCTATGACTTTTCTCGTAATAGTAGGCCTATGACTTTTTCTCAGTTACTTTATTCTCGTAATATTACGAATTTATTCTCGAAATCTCAGATTTTTGTGGCCTTAATACTCCGTCGTGTGTAACAGAGTTAGAAATAACTGACTGATGCACTGATGACTGATGCACTTATTGTAAGTCGCTTTGGCTAAAAGCGTCTGCCAAATACCAAATTGTAAATTGTATTATGAATTTCCACAAAATTGATATTCTTGTATTAAACATGTACAGTTTCAGAACCACTTGGTGGTTTAATAGCACAACTGCACAGATAGGGTTCCTCTTCGCACCGTACGTGCCACAGCAAAAAAACAAAACAAAAACTTCTCAGCTGCAGGTCGGTGCATGGGGGCAATGTTGCAACCAATATTTCAATGTCTAATGCTTTAAAATTGTGCTTTGCAGCAATCGGTAGCGTGTATTTTGCCTGTAAGCACTACTAGCATATAATCGGAAAGTTACCGACGTTTATGTGCAGGAATAGTAATTTTATCCACAAGTAGCAATTTTGGTTGCATGTTGAACTAATGCTACTTAGCTAGCTCTGCACTTTCTGGTTTGCTCCAGGTGCTACACCGAATTATTTGACTGAAGTTGGCGCAGGCAGCTTGAAATCGCTCACACAGCCGAGGTCGTAACGCAAACATAATGTAAGCTCATAGACTGTGAACAAATTAAGGTGAATGCAGTGCGGGGCGAATGTTTACAAATGCTGGTTACTCACATCAGAAAGTTCGGAAGCCCTAAGATGTCATGAATTTATATTTAATTTAGATTCCGTTTTCTCGTGATAACATGTTATTTTTCTTTGTTTTCTCGAGATGTGGACTTATTTATGTGATTATCACGAAATAACGAAACTAAAAAAACAGTGTATCATTGTCCCCATCAAATTAATATCAAATTAATTATGTTATAATTTGTATCACATAGTGTTTGTCACATAACATAAAGACTTCATTGTGAACGAATGCATTGGTTTCACTTATATCATTACATGTGTTGCACTATACAATGGTACTAAATGGTACATTTATTTTACATTTGTGGTAAAAATGTTTTGGTTATACATGGAAAGGTAAAAGAAGTTACCTGCAATGGTTTGGGTAGTGTGTCAGACATTTTCTCCCAAGTTACAGTGGGGTCACACATTCTGACAACAGCTATCAAAATATGTGACCCCTTGTGCCTAGGTCCAGCTGTTGATCAGAGTGATACAGTTTTTGGTCATTCATGGGAAGGTAAAAGAAGTCAGCTGAAATGGTTTGGGTGATGTGTCAGACATTTCCTCCCAAGTTACAGTGGGGCCAAATATTCTCATGGCCTGTTTAAACAGACTAGTAGCCTAAAGTTGTCTGTGTGAGGTCAGCTTAATTAGTTGTTTGTTCCATTTGAAATACACAAATAGGCTACTCTGCAATCAGCAGCTGAGCCTTTATTATGGAAGCTTTAAAATGCCATCAGTTTACATTTTAATTTTGATTCTGTTTTCTTATGATAATGCCTTATTTTTCTTTATTTTTTCGAGGTCTCGAGTTATTTGTGTCGTTATCATGAAATAACAAAACTTCATTTTCCTGTGATAATGACAATTATTTCGATATCTCGGGAAGATGATACATTGTTTATTTAGTTTTTTTATTTCTTGATAATGACATAACTAAATCGACATCTCGAGAAAACGTGTTATTTTTCTTTGTTATCACGAGAAAACAGGATCTAAATTAAATATAAATTCATGGCATCTTAGGGCTTCTGTACTTTATGACATGATTAACCAGCATTTGTAAATAAAATGCTCCACACTGCATTCAACATTATTTGTTCACGGTCTATGAGCTTATGTTTGCATATCGACCTCATCTGTGTGAGCATTTTAAAGCTGCCTGGTGGCAACAGTGCTTGCTGGAGTCACAGAATTCGATGGTCACAGAATTCGGTGTAACGCCAGCCATAATCTTTTCTAGTAATTCCTAATGCTATGTGTTTTAGAGATTTAGGCTAATTATTCTACTCTTTGCTACACAGATCTGAGTGTTTGCACCTGCATAACACACTGTTGTGACTTTGCGTTGCTGATTTTTGTATCGGTAGGCTTGTTAAATATGGGTTTCACATTGTCCTTGCATGAAAACCTCGTAATCCTAGCTCTGGTATTTATTGTGTATGTGTGAAGTGAAGACTTTTGTTGTCTTTCACGGGCTAATAGTGTTTCATATCCCATTTATATACCTAACACACATACCAGCTGTAGATTGTTAGAGGTATATGATCAACGGTATAAAGGTAAACTTTTTTTTTTTAAATCCTAAAATGTTCACACGAGGTTTTTATACTGCAGCAGTCACATGTTGCACTATATAGGACACAAAGTGGCGTTCCATTTATTGTCTTTGAACAAAAACTTTTCAATTGAGGTGTGCTTGTTTTCAAGGAAAGTGTTTTTCACATCCTTCTCTTCAATGGATCCATCTTTGCAGTCTTTGTAATGCTGTTAGACCTTGTCTCCCACTCCTGTCATGTAACCATGTTTCCTTGGGTCAAAGGATTCAGTGATGTGGGGAAATATCTTTTCTTTGTGGTTTGGACATCGGCACTGCTGTAGGAACGGTCTTGGTCAAGGAACTGCTCTCCTCCAGCGGCACTGTATTTATTTTTAGGTCTTTTTGTGTCTATTGTGTCTATGTACTTCAAGTTGTTTTTTTTTATTGCCATGAGCGAGGAAGTTTTTATCACAAAGCTCTTGGATTTACGGAACATTTCTGTGGATTTCTACACAATAGAAAATTTAACAAAGGACTTACCTCTGGAGGTACGAAGAGGCATTGGAATGCAGCGGGGACAGGGGTGCCCATCCCCCGTTCAGAGCCATTAGGCTCTGAGGAAGAGGTGCAAACAACCCTGCAGGCGGAGGTCGTGAGGAAGCCTTCTAGTAAAATCACGCCGGAGAGGATGGGAACCAGCCCTGCCTAGCATTCTCCTCGCTAACGTTCAGTCTCTGGTAATATATGACTGACGAGCTGAACTGTCGCATCACCTCACAGCAGGACATTACAGCAGGGAGTGTTGTGCCATGATTCTAATGGAGATATGGCTAACCTACATGATGCCTGATGAGGCAATGCATCCACAGGGATTTTCTTTGTTCTGGACCAACGGAAGAGCGGAGAGTTTGTTTCTTTGTCTGAGCCAAGGCGAGGCAAACAATTTCGGACAAATTGAGCTCACACTGATAAGTGGGGAGAAGCAAATACACTTTATTTTTACACCTCATGATGTGTCATATTTGCCAGAGTTTGGACTGTATGAGGTGAAAGAGGCAAGGCAGAACAGGAAGAGTTGGAAACCAGAGCTAAAACTGGATTATTATCCTTTGCCTCCTTAAGCTTTTTGGGACATGAGTCATTTCTCTGAAACATAACGCTGGTGATAAGAGTTGTGGAGTGTGGTTGGATTATGGTTTACACATGAGTGCTGAAAAATGTTGATGTATCCAGACTACTGCCAGAATACCAGTACTGTAACAATCCAAAATTTATCATCTTAATTTTGGCCAAACTGGTTCAGAAATAATGTCATCGCTGAATTTTTTAATTAATTGGCAGTGATTGCCACTGGAACAGCTTAGATGTAAACTGTGAAACCTCCACATTTAGGGGCAAAATTAGATTCATCTGAGAAAGTTGAATAGGGAAAATGTGGGTTTCATTCTGGGCAAGACCACACTCAATATGATGCATTTGTCCCAGGCTACTGAGATTGTACAAAGTTATGACATTTTGACTCATTCCAGCTCACTCAACATGTATTCACTTCCTCAGAGTTCCTCAGAAACAGTGGGTTTGTGATTTTATCGAACTCTGATTTGATTTAGCTGGAGATGACTGTATGGGCCAGAGGCCTTCAGGCCCCATGTACCTCTTACAGAGTAATTGTCTCTAAGTTGAATTATAAATTAAGAACATTGACCTTGGATACTAACCTTTCAGTCTGTTTTATTTGTCTTGTATAGTCATGGATGGAGAGAACGGTCTTGCCTCTTTCATTACATCCACTCTTCCAGCCCTAAGAGAAATTCAGCCTTTGCTTGAGGTTCTTGATGAATTAGGAGTCCACGACCTTCAGGACTTAGACTACATACAGGAAAATGACCTTCTTCATGTCCTAAAACCAGTAGAAGTGAGGAAACTTCTTTCACGTTTCAAAACCACAAGTATGTGTTTTGTTTTGTACACAATGTGACTTTGATATTTAAAAAAAGTCATTTTCAGCAACAGATATTAGAACTGATTGTCCTTTATTGTATTCACTTCCTCAGAGTTCTCAGAAATGTTGGGTTTGTGATTTTATCTGACTCTTTAGCTGGAGATGACTGTATGGGCCAGAGGCCCTCAGGCCCCTTGCACCTCTTACAGAGTAACTGTCTAAGTTGAATTATAAATTAAGAACATTGACCTTGGATACTAACCTTTCAGTCTGTTTTATTTGTCTCGTATAGTCATGGATGGAGAGAATGCTCTTGCCTCTTTCATTACATCCACTCTTCCAAAACTAAGAGAAATTCAACCTTTGCTTGAGGCTCTTGATGAATTAGGAGTCCACGATCTTGAGGACCTAGACTACGTACAGGAAAGTGACCTTCTTCATGTCCTAAAACCAGTGGAAGTGAGGAAACTACTTTCACGTTTCAAAACCACAAGTATGTGTTTTTTGTACACAATGTGACTTTCATATTTAAAAAAAAAAATCGTTTTCAGTAACAGATACATTAGAATCATTTGTCCTTTATTCAGGCCAAAAAGATGTGTTGGACATTCCCTCCAGCAACCTAAGGTCCTCAAATACAAGTCCTGAAACACAGCCTGATGAGATGTTGACTTCTGGTGAGTACACTTTTGAGTAGATGGATTTTGTTTTGTTTCTATGATTAGTTAAAAATTTATTTAACCCACCACATTTTATAGTGTAAAAATGAAAGGCTTTACCGGGTATGTTGCGTTGTCATTTCACACAAGCCTAAATTGTTCTTTGGGTTTTTTCTGCAACTCCTCAGGTGGCTACAGGACAGCAAGCTCAAACTCACCCATATCAACATCAAGTTCAAGTACAGGTTTGACACCTCGTCAACTGTCTGACAACAACTGGCATTTCAGTTTTGAAATTCCCTGGAATAAGATGCCATCTGCATTCATCATAAAGCTGGAAAAAGGGAAGCGACCAACAAAAAGTGAGAGACTTGAAATAATACGACTGATTGTCAGTGAAATCTTAATAACATGCTCAACACCTGGTAAGAAACACCTCAGTGAGATTGCAAGAAAGATGGCAAAGGCATATCCTGTGGCATTCTCAGATGTCATTGAAGGTGAAATTGTAGGCAATGGGTATGACTCACTCACAAAACAGCTGCTTAGCAGAGTGGATAACTTGAGGAGAGGAAATGTTTCACTTTCCTTAAAGAGACAAGTTATTAGCACCAGTGAAGGAGAGGATACCCCTCCCAGAAAGAGAAGACTAGACACACATGGATGTATCAACTGGCAATCAATGCAGCTACCACCTGATGAAACAGCTGAATCCCAGAAACGTGCACAAGAAGACTTAAAGAAAATGCACAAACAACAATGCTGTGACACCGAACGTATTGACAGTATGATGAGGGCCACCTTCCTCACTCAGAGGAAAGACATTATTAGTGGAATCAAAACCTCTGATTTGATTAATGAATGGCCATATTTTTTTGAGACAACTGGCATGAGGACTCATTTTAAAGCGCTTACAGACATGGACATTGATGACAACGCCATAGCTAATAAATATGCCAGAGTTGTTTCATACTTTAAGTCTAGTGACAAGACAGGGAAAATGGAGACTATCTTCAGAGAGATGGAAACATCAAGCAAGAATGTTGTAGATGTCAACCCTGCCGGGTTTCTTCTACTGCTACTGAAGTACTTCAGTGAGGAAGAGGACCAGATGTTCCTAAAAATGGATCGAAAAACACTACCTTCTGATGTGGACTGTGCTGAACTTCCGAGTACACCATGCATTGTTCTGTGTGGTAAGTTTGTGTGATGAAGTTTATTTGTTTTTCTAGTGTTATTATACTATTGTCATTGTATGCTACTGGTAATCCTGGAAATTTAAAGTGGTAGTTCTTATTTTCTGACATGTGGTGATATGAGTTACTGACTAGAAGCGAAAGGCATTTATGGACATTAGCTCAGGCAACAGTCATGCATTATTGATGCATGATTTGATGCACTACTGATTTTTCATTAGACAGCAGCTTATAAGATAGAAATGAGTAAATCCAAACAATCCCTTTTGGACCATACTTCTTACACAACCAGTTGGATGTTGTTTAGATTATGATGTGTGTTAGGTAAATTCAGTCGATTTATAAAGTAAAATTATTTCAATGACATTATGATCTTTGGTCTCAGCTTGGCTCAGAAGTCAATGATGCCCTCTCATGTATATGTACATATTACAGGGACTTCTCCTTTCGTAGCAGAGAACTTCATGCTATCTGTGGACCAAACAATTGTGAATGGCCACATCACTGTCTTCAGCGATGCTGTTGTGTTGATGTTTGCCTCCTACTACTGTCTAAACATCTCTTACCCAGCAGCCCTTGGAGCAACATTGGAATTCTTGCAGAGGTAAGAAAGCAATTTGATAGCATCTGAACCTTTACAGAAGTACCAGAAGAATAACCGCTCCTGTACAATCTAATGCAAACCACCTTGCAATAAACCCTACGTAGTTATCAGACTATATCAGAGAGGTGTTGATTAATTCTGTGGGAATTTTAAAGGGTGCAGTTTGGACTGGTGTTTAATTGGAATGCATTATATTTAAATATTACAAATTCATACTGTTCTACAACTTGTGTTGCTAATATGAAAGGAGTATATTACAAGTAGATTTCACATTGTTGCTAAAATTATTGCTGAAATTATAGCATCATTGCTATTTCATTTACCAGATGCATTTTCAAGATAAATCCGGACAAGGGATCAAAAGTGGAGAAGAGGACTTCCAGAAAGCAGCTGGCAGTCAATCCAAAAGTTCTTTCCCTAATTACAAAAATTGCGGACTATGAATGGAGGGAGTAAAAAGAAATGTTTAAGAAGAGAAATCATTGGACTGAAGTGGGCCTGACTAAGAATATTCTTGATTTTGCAAGAGGTTTTTTTTTAATTATTATTTTTATTTGTTTTGTGTCCTAAAGTACACACAATATTTTGATACTGATATTTGATATTGATATTTTGACACATAAGAAATTACAAACAATTATAGATATGTACAATTCCATGTTCTGTAAGCAAGAATTTTGAAGAATGTTGAGGATGATCTGTTCTGGACTGTTGGTCAACAGAATTAAAGAAATGTTGAGAACAGGAAGTGTGGCTTAACCATTTGTTTACTAGCTGATATTGTAACTGTTAAAGCCAAGAAAGCCCAATTGTCTTCATGTTTTGACATCTTTTTTCACAGGTACCTAGCTTTTTCCTCCCAGATTAAATACCCATTTAAACGCAAATTATATTTTACTGCATGGTCTTGCATTAACAGGAGATTTTTGCAAACATGATATGAAGCCTCTTTAAAAAGTGAAATATCCATTCAATACACATGCGTGTGAAATTACATGAATAAACAATTTTACTTGATATAATCTCAAATTAGCAGTACTGTATATTGTAATTATAAATATTTACCTTTTTATAACAGTGTTTGGACATCTTTTTCAAGATAAATCCGTTGTTTTTATAGGTTAGTACTTTTTTTTAACAAGAGTAAACTGTTAAATACACAGTATTACATGTACAATTATTAGGCCTATATTACAGTTAATATGATTGAATTAACAGTCTGTTGTTGCACTTATAAACCTCATTACCTTTTTACAACAGTATTTTTACATTTTTTAAAAGGTAAATCAAATGTTTTATGGGTAGCATGAAATTTTATTACAATAAATATTGATTAGAGCCTGACCGATATATGGGATTTTTAAGATCGATACTGATTTCGATATTTGAAGATTTAAAAATCCAATAATGATATATTGGCCGATATTCTCTCTCTCTCTCTCTTTTTCAAACACATACATTTTAGGGAAAATCTTTATTTATGTTGTGTAGTTATGTGTAGAGTCCTCACCAAGATAATATGACATATTTCAGTTAAAAAACAAGTATTCTACTGTCATAAATAGTACTTTGAACAAAAGTTCAACAAAATATATAAGGTTTTGACAAATAATACAGTAAACTGATACCAGATAGCAAGACGACATTGAAAAATGATTGATTTTCCATCTTAATCATCATTATGGTTGAGATCGAAATCTCAATGCTAAATAAATGTTGGTTCACCATTACAATACCGATGACACCCGACAGTATAGTAATGTTGATGACAGTGACGTTGGAAAAACATTGATTTACAGTTGTCCTGATTATAAATGATTGAAAATCGATTTGTTTGACCAGGTAAGGCCAATGATGTTGAAAAGTCATCGATTTATAGTTGACCGGGAAATGATGTGACACTGAAAAGCCATCGATTTATGGTTGACCAATATGATCGAGAAGTCATCGAATTACAGTTGACTTGGAGACCATCGTGTGGAAGACCAACGGCACTCACACATCTTATTTGTGAATCCATATCAGTTAAGCATGCATTTATCTAATGTTTGAATGTTGAATCGCACCAAACTGAATAAACGTTTATAGTTTATTTACTTCGTCTAATGTTATATGCCGTCATGCATTCGTGCCTTTCTTAGTGGTCATTATTGTAATTTAGACAACTTTAAATGTCACTGAAACGTTAGCATCTGTTGTCAGATTCAGACATCATAGACTAAGTTCACTCTGCAGTTGCACCAACACCCACACTAAGTTAATTTTGTCACTTAGCTAACCTTAGCTTACTGTGTTTTTTTATTCGTGGTAGCTATAAATTACATTAAATATTTGGTATGTTTTACTGTCAAAATGTCAAGACTGCGAGATGCAGATGCGTTAAATTAGCTCGCTAACGCAACTGATAACTTTAAAGTTAGCATCAGATGACAGGATAACGTCAGCTTGGATCTGTTAAGAGGAAGAGACAAGCATATGTTTCGTGGACAATCCAAAATCTGAAATAAAATCAAATACACGCTATTTTCATGAATTACACTCCTAACTGCAGGATTATTTCTTCCGACGACAAAATTAGCACTCTGCTCTTAGGATAGCGAAATTATCCTACCAAGTTACTGATGGAGCTCGGATATTGTGCTATAAAGTCAGTATAAAATGGTATTGAACACTTATATTATCAACGCTATTGTATTATTTTGGTAATTGCACACTTTGTACAGTAACTGAAATTAATAACTTTATTTTTTTTGTTTGTCTGTTTTAGATACCCTGACTCCAGACCGGGTGGGTGGGGCTGGACGCCAGACATTTCATTCGCAAAGAATGAAATTAAAATAAATTTGTTCTAATAAACTAAATAAACTTGTTTTTAACTGATGTAAAGTTGTCCATTGTCATTTACATATAGATAAAACCTAATGTTTAATAATATAGGGCTATAGATATATTTAATAACATCCTGGCTGTAGATAAAGCAGGACATATTTTTTCACAATATTTTAAAGTAGTAATAATAATTTGCTATGGTTTAATATCAGTTGAAATACCATTGAAGTCCCAATGATCTTTAGTTATGATTTCAACGTTGTTTCTTTATTAACCGAGTGTGCAAAAGTGATGAAGAATCAACATCCGAGTTGGGTACACTGACCTTGAGTAAACGCTGCTGTTTTATGCATCTAATACTGCACGACTGTCGGCAACGAGAATTTGGGACTAGGGAATTTCACACCACACTTTTGGAAGAGAAGCTAGATAACTGGCTACCAAGCCACGTGGATGCTTGTCCAGCTCACTTTTATTTGTGTGTGCCCTCTGGTTTAATAATTTCCAATGCACCGACTGTAACTACAGACATGCGAGTGGCGGGTTTATTTACCATTGTTTCATTAAGCAGAATAAGGTAAACGCTATAGTTTAACCGCTCATTGACTTTACCGGTCATCCATTGATAAACATTGGCTAGCTTTGTCGGTAACCTACTTTAGCAAGGGGCAGCGGTATAAGCTGCTGTAAGCGATGTTGCTAGAGAATTTTTAGAAGTGACTAGGGAGAAATGATAGGACCGTTGTTTATTTACTCGCTAGAACTGCCACACTGTTTCATAAATAAACCTAAAATGAAGTTTTTAAACAGCTTAGCCTACACCACTCAACTACCGTAACGTTAGCGGCAATTTTGATGTTTGAGTGCAGGCTACCCGCTTTCACCTTGCTACACACAAAACCATGGCTGACATGAATGTCATAACATGGTTGAAGGACCCATCTGTAATATTCACACACAATATATTGGTGAGACTTCTTTACCGGCAATATTATAAATATGCGATGGTAACAAATATCCCTACTGGATGCTGAAGTATGCTTGATTGATAGTGGGCCATAGCACACGCAGGCAGAGTTTGTCAGCGTAGTCTCATGGTGTGTGAAGTAGCCTTCCTGCAAGTCTAACGGTCCTAATTCTTCATTTGTCTCTACCTCTGCGTTGATTTTTTCCTTTTAATAATCTCTCTTAGTCGATAATTTGTGATCACTGATGTTTATTCATAGGTTCCCCTGACAATAATAAAAACATTTTCAGGATCGTCGCTCTCTAGCAACATTGAAACCACACGAAAACACCCTGTGATATCGGTTAAAAGACTGGGAAAAACACAATGTACAAAAACTAATAATACTATATGTACACTATATAATCTTATATATTTATAAAAATAATAACGTATGAAACAAAAAAATGTACCTGACAATAATAAAAACATTTTCAGGACCTTTGCCCTCTAGCAACATTGAAACCACACAAAAACACTGTAAAGAAAGAAATGTTAGCTGCGTTGCCCAGCGACAGCCGGTCAAACAGCTGATATGAATATGCTAATCGCTATAAACAACTCTATAAAAACCGTTATATTTCACCAACGTGTTCTTTAGTAGTATATAAAATAATATTAATAATAAATAAAATAACTTAGATATGATCTTTGAACATAAGATCGAATAAATTAACGAGTGATTAAACTTTTCAACCTGCCCCTGTGATATCAGTTAAAAGACTGGGAAGAAGGGGCGGAGTTTTACTTCCCAAGTCTGCATAGGCACGAGGAGCGGGGTCTCGGGTTCAAAGAGATAAACACTGCATGGCAAGTGGAATAATACATTGGTCTGCTACACAAGACAGTCAACGTGTTTGCGTCCGGAACAGCAGATAAATACAGTAGAGAGCAAAATTAGAGAACTTAAATTTTCCTAAATTTTAAAGTTACTGTTTCTCCCAATTTAAAGTTATCCCAACATGAGCAGAAGGGATGTAGTTGAAGCAAATTTCATAATTTAATATCACAATATAAAAAAAACTTAAATGACAAATTTGAAAAAGAACTGTAATCAAAATTAGATAACACTTTGGGTTACCTCACAGTTTTTGCTGCTAATCCGGTACCTGCTGCTAATTTCTTTCATTGTCTGACAAGCCCTACTCATCTGGCAACACTAGTAATTATTTTGCAAGATGGCGAGCCGCTCCAAGGTGACTGAAACCCTGCCACAGCAGGTTGTTCAGATGAAGACCGAAGGAATGTTTTGCTCCTAGCACGTGATTGCTAGAATGCTGAAGCTTTACAATGACACTAATTCATTCAAGTCTCCAAAAATGCTGGTCATCCAACAAATGCACGAGAGAACAGGATGATACGGAGACGCTCGATGGGGAATCGGTTCAACGCTGCAGCTGGAATTGTTCGCCAATTCAGCGCTGAACAGGGCAAGGTTCTGTTTCGGCATACAGTATCTCACCTTTGAGAGAGTGTGGACTGAAAGCCTACTCCGCAGTGACCTAGCCTCTCATCAGCAGATAGAATCAAAAGGCAAGACTAACCTTTGCTGAGGAGCACATTGTGTGGATGGAGGAGAACTGGTCCAAAGTTCACTTTAGTGATGAGAGCAAGTTTAATTTAGTTGGGTCAGATGGGAAACATTGTGTTTGGTGTCAAACTGGGGAAAGACTGAACCCAAAGTGTGTGAAGAAGTTAGATTAGTTCAGAGGAGGAAGCGTCATAGTTTGGAGGATGTTTTCTGCAGCAGGAGTTGGGCCCCTTATACAGCTACATGTCAAGGGGAATGCTAATGTTTATCAGAACCTCCTTCGGCAGCATGCGGTTCGTTCCTTGCGAACATCTCCCAATCAGCCTGCAATTTTCATGCAAGACAATGCCCCTCGTCACATTGCGAAATGGGTAAAGCATTTCCTTGCAGCTGAGAACACTGAAATAATGAAATGGCCAGCCCAGACCCCTGGTCTGACCCCGACGGAGAATCTCTGGAAGATCACTGGCATCAGAGTTATGGCTAAGAAACCCACTGCAGTTACCGAACTGTGGAAGAGACTGGAAGAAAGGTGGAACAAGATCAGACCAGAGCACAAAACTGGTGATGTCCTGCGGGCACAGATGTGCTGAAGTCATTCAAAGCAAGGGCCTCCACATTTTCTAGTAATTTCTGAAAGCTGTAACCATCAAAAATTTCACTTGTAAGCTTCTTTATTGCTACAGTGGTTACTGTTCTCTAATTCTGATCGCTGTATTTTCCACAATATAAAGGTTTTTGTTGAACTGCCTTGGTTATTTTGAAAAACATGCTAGTAGAACAGTGGTATACCTACAGCTAATATTCCTTCAAATTTTGAGCAATGAAGGTCACCAATATTTGAGAAAAAATCTTATGAATCGTTCTCTAATTTTGATCCCTTCTGTACTTTGAGTTGTAGCATGTCGTTGTCTGGAATTAATCTATGTGCATATTGTTCAAAACAAGACACTGTCTCTCCATTTCTTTTTTAATTGTCATTTATCAGCCGTTATAAATCCTGATATTGATTCATCTGCAATTAGCTCATTTCGGCCGATAACATCGGCATGCTGATTTATCGGTCGGGCTCTATTGAATATACAAGGTTTTTACGTAAAATTATGCAATAATACACAAGCACAGTACAGTTTTGTAATTTTAAGTCTCCTTATTTGTATTATTGCAGTATTAGTACATTTTTATGCACAGTTTAATTGTTCTTAAAGGAGGAAGTATATTTATTTAAACATTAAAAGACATGAAATTTGCACAGTCTCATATATAATTGATGTGAAAAAGTGTATTTTAAAAGTGTATATTTGCATCTGACCATACTTTTTTCTGTGTTATTAGCATATTACAATCCATGGATTGTAATTAAAATTAAAATATTTCCCTAGAAATATCCTTTATAGTAACAGTTCCATTCACTCTTAATGCATTTTGTGGAGAAAACATTTGGAAGAATGGCAAAAAATATTGTTGAAGAAAAAAGTATTGTTGAAGAGGGAAAGTACATGTGCGTAACAGCTGCGTAAACAGCTGCGTGTGTCCTTGCATCCAAGCATATACTGTGAAAGAATCCCTAAATTGTGGAGTACAGTTCAAAAACAAAAACAGTCATTTTTACCTCATCACACACTGGAAAAATCTAGTGCTACCATAGAACTGTACGTTGTCTGTGGGCATGCTTTATAAAAGTATTATACATAAACAAGATTAATGTGTGTTCCTCAGACATATTTTGTGAAACTGGTTGAAGCAAAGTATAGTCTTCCAAAAATATATACTTAAATTCAAATAAAGACGTTTTCCAGAGAAGTTTAGGAGTACGAGAAAGTTCACAGATGGAAAATCCCAAATCTTAGGTGGGTTTTCAAATGTACTTACCCACTCAGCCACCCACTGAATTTTTGTCCTTGATTGCCCTCTGTTGTTCAAATGACTGAACTGCTTCAGAGAAACCTTAACAGCCATTAACAGAGTCAGAAGGCGGGCTATGACAGTGGCTCTGAGAATGGGAGAGAGGGCGAGAGAGAGACAAGTAGATACAAACAGAAATTAGTTACAGGGTCGCAAGGGGCGGGAATAGTCATTTCGGATTAGACTGATTTCCAGTATGTAAGATGAGCAGAGTGCATTCTGTGCTGACTAAACCAGAAAGCCTTTCAGACAGCATCAACTTCCTCTACTGTTTCTGCTCTGCAACTACACAGGAATCAGGATGAGTTTTGCTCTAGCTCTTCTCCTCAGTTTCATCCCTGTGGTTCTGGTTCAGAATAGCAGTATCCAGAGGATCCAACAGTGTGGATCACACTGCACTCAGGTACAGAATTATTCAAGATGTTGTGATTGTTTTAAATCTATAGAGGGAGAAAGAGAGAGAGATATTTTTTTTTAATCTTTTTTGATCTGTTTGGTTCATGTTATTTTTTTCTGAGTAGTGTTACAGAAGATGTTTCTGAACATGCTGGTAGTAGGTGTAACAGTAATTATAATGTGAAGAATGTTATTTGGTATAAACAGTAATATGAATAGGAAAGGGAATAGTAGTTGTAATTTGTTAACACTGTCATATTTTGAACATTATTTCCTTCTGGCTGAAAGTGAAGAGTAAAAGGAGAGAGTAGCTCTTGTCTATTTTAGTGCTAACTATTATTGAAATATCTGACACTGACCTGTGTGACCGGTTAAATAGAATGCAGCTGAAGGAGTTACACTTATAACTTCAATGGATTATTTTTAATAAATAAAACTACTGAGACCAAGAGGTTTAGGAGCAGCAGAAAGAGAGCATGAGTCATCTCACAAGTACTGTCACCAGAGAAAATGCAACATGACTGCTATTGTGTAATAAGGATTTGCCAGCTGTTTCAGAACAAATATTACGCCAGCAAGGCTCTACAAATGATTATACGAGTTCTCGGAACAGACAGGGTTAAAATAAATGACAAGCAGAGCGTTCATAAGGTTACACAGGTGGATCTGGAACAGAATATCAGTGGAGGTGCAGGTGAAGCAAGCCAAGTTCCAGTTCATTGCTCTCCCTGTTAACTGAACAACACAGCTTAACATCAATTTCAAAAGAGAACATTAACATAATGTCCACACTTGACTGTCTCAAAAAAAATCAGCTGATCTGTACATCCATCGGGTTTAAGCAGTAACTGTATTAGTAAGAGTGGTAAACACATTTCTTGGAAGCTAGTCTTACATTTTGGTCAACTCATGACTAAAATGTAGTATCCTCTGTGTTTAGACAGATCAGACATGAGGTTAAAAAAAAGGATAACTTTTTTAGAGCTGTTTAAACCAACAGAATTGGAAATGGTGGCATGGTCTCTTCTGATACTTTGAAATTCCCTGAAGAAAGTAAATGAAGACTGCCTTTTAACTGACCATTCTATGTGTGCAGCCCAGTGGGGATTAATTTATCGCCAATCTATTATCTCACATAGAAAATGGCCATCAGCTTAGTGCTTCTGTTTCAGAGCACAGTTTTAAAACCCCAAGCTGCAAACTGATGTTTGGAAATAGATATCCAGTGTTTTCCATTTTATGCATTTCATCTTGTTTCTCATGCATCACACGGTAAACTGACAAACTCTACACTCAAAATAGCTCTAATAGCCTTATCATTACTAGCATTAGTAGCATAAAAGGCCTCTGTCATAGACTCCTGTTTACAGCACTGTATTTTTTTGTAACTGTTACCACTACTTTTGTAGGTTCCCAAGGATACCTTGGATAGCACATTTTTTTTGTAGTTTATGAGAAGACTGCATCAGATAAGGTCTTAAGGAAGGAAGTAACCTCAGCGCAAAGCATCCATGAAATCAGTATGCAATGTCAGACTGTCAGCCCTTATAGTAAAGTAACCAGGAACTAGCCTGTTTAATCAGTGATGGGAATTCCCTACCTTCACTCCCTACTTCGCCTAATTTCCTTTAGTAGCTAGTCGCTCGCTCCACCATAACAATGTTTTTGCCTTGACTTAGTATTAACTGCAGTGTTGTGTAATAGTTAATGTCTCTCTGGTGTCTGTCAAACAGGGGCTGCGCTGCACATCAGGACCTCACAGTAAGTGACTGTTTTAGGTTCTACTTTAGGACCATCTTCAACTGATTGTTCTCTCTCTCTCTCTCTCTCTCTCTCTCTCTCTCTCTCTCTCTCTTTCTTTCTTTTTCTTATGCACACATACACACATAAAAAAAATATGTTTTTGTCTTATTAGATCCAGTTTGATGAGTTTCTACGATGCAATAATAAATGAACCAACTTGGCAAACAATAGTTAAGCGGCAATGTGTAATGTTAAAAAGCTGTTTCCAAATTAGAGGAGTCTCACATGCCCGGGCACAGTTATAACACATCAACTTTCCCCAGTATTTGCATAATCCACAGAAGTGTTAATATAAATCAGGATTAGGAAATAAAATACAGTTCTGAACATAAATGAAATCTGCACTGTCTCCCATGTGATGCATTGTTGTTGTCAGCAGTGTGCAAGTGCAGTAATTTTAACCCTGAGGGCTCTAGTGATGGACAGGACAACTTTGTTTAACCTGTCTCTTTTCGCAGTTTAAAAAATTGATGTGTTTAAATTTAAAATGGCATAGGAGAATTTTTAATCAGCTCACACATTTTATAAATTGTTTCATTATAACCACCCCCACCCAACACAATACAATACAATATAATGGGGTTTTTTCTCAGCTCACTTATCTCCAAGCCACAGGTTTGATTCAGTCTGCATATCACTAGTAGTTCTTCATGAGTGTCAACAATTCTGAAATAAATAGGTAACTTTATACAGGAAGACATCTGAAAACTTACTGTGTGTCTGTTCTTTCACCATGAGAAGTGATCTAGGTTATTTGTTGAGACCAGACAAATGATTACATTCAAACATCAAAACTCTGTGGATCTTTGGGAAAAGATGGTCTGCATGAAGGCATGTTTATGCTTGATATGTTTTTATGTTTTATTAAACACTAGGCACTAGTTAAAGACAGAGTTAAAGCAGCCTGGCTCCACTGGCTGTGTATGAATCTTTTGTATGTTCTGTTCCTTGTATGTGCAGTGTCCTTTGGCAAATGTAGACACATGCCTGCTCTTAACACCAGCTCTGTTTTCCATAACGTGACTTTGGCCACCGTGATGAAATGTGATGTGAGGGAGAAGTGCTCACTCCATCTAAAAGTGGCAGCAGAAGTGACTCTAACAGGTATGTACGTCGTTCAAACAGAGCACAAAATTACAGTCAGAAAGAATACTATGAAGCAGGAGAGTTTTCTGTCAGGATCATTGTTGGGTGATGAAAGCTGAATTGACAGACATGAGGATCATCTCCCTTTGTGGAGAACAGGAATGAATTACAGAAAAAATATCTGCCACCTGCTTATACAGCCTATGAATCTAAGCCACTCACGCCAGAGCAGTCTTTCTGTGTGTGAGTCTGTGTGTGTGTGTGTGTGTGTGTGTGCACGTGTGTGTGTGTGTGTGTGTGTGTGTGTGTGTGTGTGTGTGCGTGGGTGTGTGGGTGCATGGTTGCATGCCTGTGTGTTTCCTCTGTCTGGTGTCTGTGTTTGTTTGTTTTGTTTTTTTTTTTATTTTGTTTTATGTTGTTCCATTCCAGAGCATTTCCGTGGATTATCAATTTGTTCTCACTCGGCTGGTATGTTGGAACACTGTCGTGTTGTCAGATTTCCCCGGAGCGGCAGGGAAAAGCTGTTCCAAAAACAGGTTATGAAAGATTGTGTGTCTCTTATGCACTCACTTTGCATCTTGAAACAATGACAGCTAAACCATTCCTTCTTCCTTAGTTCGACACATACTGTCTGAACTAAAGGAAGAGAAAGTTTCCCTGGAATCTGTCCCAACTGCATTTAATACAGTACCAAACATACTAACATATGCAAAGCTAAGTATGCAAAGTTAAAGGCTTATCTGAGGCTTAGCTCTTCCTCTACAGAAATGTTCTGTTGAATTGAAATGTTTAAAGGTGATGGTAAAATGGACATTTTGATGTTGTTTAAATTTTCATTTTATCATTTGTATCTGTGTGCCATGCCCTTGCTTTGTCTCTGCAGATTGGGGTTCAGGATGACTGCTTTTCAGTGAAGGCTGGTCAGGATGTGTATGTTACAATGAAAACTGTCCCCCGGTACTGTGAGGCAGTTTGGTCACAGACATACACCGTTCAAGGTACAGCCTTGACAATACACTTGAATGGGTGAATGTATGTGTGTATGTGTGTGTGTCTGTTTTATATAAGTATGTTTGTGAGTGTACATTTGTGTTACTGCTTACATGCTTATGAGTTGAAGTTTGTATGAACTCCCTCATACCGGTTGTCAATTCTGACATTTATAATGTTTTTTGTGTTTTATTTTTCCTTGTTTTATTCAAGATTGCACTCATGAAGACTTGAGGCACGCCATTACAGAATGCCTCAGTAAGTTTCTCGGAAAAACTATTCTTGTAAGCACGAGCCTCCTCTGTGTTTCACTCTCATCAGGTCAATCTGTGCTCCGCCAGACAAAATATGTACATCCGTAATACCATGTTTCACTCAGAAATCTTGAAAAAAGAAAAAGTTGCTTACAGTTTACATTTTTTTTCTGTAGAGTGTATTAAGTCTGTGGCTGAAAATGGTCTTGAGTTTATGATGTGAAAACGTTGTGCGTTTTTAACAGAGGTGCATTATAAAACCGTGTTTTATACATTTGCCTTCGCAGCTGGGAAGTTGGAGTATGCTGTAGACTTTGTGAGGAAAGAGCTGAGTGTGAGAGTGGTGGATATGCCAGGGGGTGCAAACTACCACCTTAGACTCTGCTACAAGGACTCCATCTGCAGAGGAACAGGGACTCACTCACTGGTGAGGACAAAACACCACTTGAGAAAGATTGTGTTTATTTCAGGTTTATTGAAGGTCATATTTGTGGATGTTGTACAAGTTGGCTGTCAAATGATGTGGTACCTTTCTCCCCCATCCCCCCACCCCGCATGTGTGTGTGCGTACGCGGGTATTCTGTGCCCTACTCTAGATCACACAGCAAGACCGTGGTAAAAGTGTCACATTTCAGTACTCCAGACTACTGCCGTGCTTGTGTATTGAGGTACCAAACATTCATCACACCACATTCAGACCTTTCTGATGAATTGTTAGCATTTAACTGTCGGCATGGATGTGTTCTCAGGGTTGGCCCGCGTGGGAGGACGCGCGAAGAGCTCAGGTCTGCCCCTTTAAAAACTGTGAGTAAGCTTCCAAAAGTCTTTTCCTGATGGTTATTAATGAACCCAAATTTTTGTGTGTGAAAAATATATATATCGAAATATTCTTACTGCTGTGTAGTTACACTAATAAAATATTGCAGACGTGTTAACACATTTATAAATCCCTAAAAATATTCCATCACTCTGTCTTTAATTAACTCTGATTTACATTCCACCTGTTAGGTGTGACAGGTATAGCAAGTTGTCAAGTGACATTTGTTAGGATGCAAAATGAAAGTAAGATTCCTCGGAGGCGTGACAGAGAAGCTCTGATGAGGTCAGCAGCTGAGTATGATGTGCTCTCACATGTTCACTCTCCTCAGACACAGAGGAGATGTGGTCTGGTGTGACCTTTGACCCTCACAAGGAGGCATTGTCATGGGAACCAAAGTGTCCTATGCTTACAGTTGTAACTCTTTGTTACAAAGTTGGAGATCATGTCTGTCTGGACTTGGGTAACACATCAATCACCTCTGACAGAGAAACAGTAGGTTCTCACTTCTAGTTGTGACATCACGCCCTGAATCTGGTCTTTGCAGTAAGGAAATATCACAGTGTTTTTGTTGTTTTTGATTTTGCCTCAGGTAATATTTGCTAAAGTGGATCCACACCCTAAACTATGTATGAAGGTAAGTGCCCGCTTGGGATGCACATGCACATAAGATCAAAAGATTTACAGAGCACAGAGCCAAAGGGGAGGAGATGATGAGGCTATGGCCATCTCTCTCTTGTTTTGCTCTGTGCCCCGTGCAGTTTAATTTAAAGTAAGCCTGAAATGAACTCTGTGCGACTCCAGGAAATTTACACATGAAAATCAACACTTGCAAATTTTCTGCTAATGCTCCCTTTCCTTTCATTCCTTTTCATCATTAACAGACTAATGTGGCCATTTGAGGGATGACATGGGTAATAATTTTGTGTGTGTGTGTGTGTTTGTGTGTGTAGTTCACCACAGAACATGGTTCATGGATAGATTGTCCCTTCATTAGTGGAAATTTCCCAGGTAATTCACCAGCTGAACTTGCAGACCAACTGATCAAGACCTCCAGAAAACTTGTTATTCTACAGATCCAAACTAATGTTTTTTTTTCCTCTGCTGAAAACCTTTGAAAATGGTATGAAAGTGGCTAATTTGTAATTTTGTTATTTTTGGATGCAGTATGGGAGGTGAAAATGGCATCCTACGGTGACGAGCAGAAAGCTGAGATAGTGTCCAGTGTCCGGGCAGACTTTCTCCTCACTCTGTGCCGTATGACTGAGCCGTCTGTTTGTCAGCTGGGAGGGAAAGGGTCTTCTTCAGCAATCTTTGTGGTTGGAAACCATAAGTAGCTTTTAGAATGTTCTTCTTTTCTTTTATTATACATATATTATATATAAAATGGTTCACCTCATTCAAGGTTCAGTTTGTACCTTGGTTTTTGGGTGGAGGTTTGGTTTGTATCACAGATCTTTGGGTTGAAATGATAGATCTATATATATGTGTGTGTGTGTGTGTGTGTTTGTAAAACATATATATAACATACATTAACGTGATATAAAGAAGTTTAATTTAATACAAACTACAAACAGCAGCAAAGCGCTTTGATGGAAGAAAACTAATATTAAATACCAATTCTTTTCGAGTGCTTCTTTTAGAAACGAGTGTAAAGAATCTGAACTTGAGTGCTAGTTATTTGAAGGCTCTTCTCCAGGACAGTGAGTGGAAGAAATCTAAACATCAGTGTCTTTTAAGGTTCTTCAACAAGAAAACGACTGCAAAAGCAGCGCATGATGACAGCATAATGATGTTGGACTGCTCTGACTTTTTCAGATCAATACACAGCTGTTTTGACATAAGGAAAACCCAGTTCCTGCTGCGAGAGGCCTAGAGATGATATGTGCCTGTCATACAGCAACATTCCAAACTGTAGAATTAAATGACTGCATATTTCTTATGGCATCTTACAAACCTCAAATATTTCTGTAGTCTTTGTTTTTCTTAGAAATACTACAATGTAACTATCTTTGTAAATGAAGCCACCTTACCTGCTTGGTCATCTAGCCAGACACATTCAATTTTCGACCATTGCCAAGAACAACAAAGCATTTAGTAAATTTGTGACATGGGCAAGCTTAGCTCTGTTTGTCATATTGATATTTGCATTCTAGACTGAGCACTTCACCTTCCAGTTACATTCTTCAAACTCATCTCAGATGATAGAACTATTGTGACACATATAGATAACTGAAAGTAGGTCAAAAATAAGCACAACTTTTAAGTGCCACTTTACAATGGAGAGCAGCATGTCAGGTCCTGTGCAAACATAACATGCTTCAAGTAAAATTCCACAGAACAAAAACATCTTTCAGGAACAAAAGGAAGTATCTTTTGTTGTTCTCTGACATGCCAGCTCGAATTCCATCTTGTTTTCTCTCTTTCTCATAGGAGAAGATGAGGTCAACAGAAGTGAACTTATCGGGAAGTGTGTGTGAACCAAATATGTGTATTCAGGTAAGACAGCCAGGGAAAAACATCTATTGATGATGATCTCCTGGACCTTTAATACTCTACATTTATATGTCAATTTCTTTACATAATTTGTAATACTGATTATGGTTTGACAGAAGTCTTGTTGAGGAAACGTGTTGATTATTTTCTAGTGAACGTGTGAGATATGAATGTACGATTATGTAGAGTTTTATATAGTTTTGACAGGAACGTGAGTTTATATTGGCACCTGTTTTTGTGCATGTCTCTCTTGAGGAATGAATTGAGTGCTGTGAGGGTTTCACGTTGCTTACATGCACTGATACCCCAGCCACAGCACAGAAAACTCAAGGTACTCAAAACTGTTGTAAGAAATTGAACGAGACATGAACTCTCTTACCAGGTGAGGAGGATGGATGTGCAGTTTTCATTGCCTCATCTTCAGTGTCATTTCCAGTGCTGTGAGTACGCTTCCACAATGTGACACAAACCTAGTGCCATTTTTAATGATTTGTATTATTTTCAGTGACACCAACATATTGATTGTTGTGTATTCATTAACGCACAGCAGGGTTTGTATGCTTTACATCAAATGTTCCAACTAAACTGTTTCCTCTCTTGAGGATCCAATTCAGTTTTATATCATTTTATTGCTTTTGTTATACTAGCAGCTTTAGGGAACATTGCACAGATGCTACGATATATAGAAGCAATGTTTATTTATTTATTTATTTTATTTAACTATTTTATTGATTTATTTTATTTCTTTAATTTTTAGTTTTAGTGGCTTTAGTGAGGATTGCAGCCTGAGTACTTTAACATACTTTTACTGAGTACAAACATAAGAGACAGAGACAGAGCCCTCTGTCACACATAATATTATGTTATGTTTGTAAATTGTCTGTGTTGTTTGTAAAGTGTGTGTCAAGATAGATGATGTTTTGCCTACTGCAAACCAAATCGACCTACAGGTACAAATAAAGTAACCTGTACCTGAACATGAACCTGAGAGAATAAGGGGCCCCAGGTCCCCAGTTGGCATGGTGAATGTGGCCTTTGGCTATAATGGGAGGAAACCTTGAGAACAGACTTGAAGAGACTTGAAAGAGGGAGTCTTTCTCAGAGTATAGAGGAAGAGTTAATCAAGGACAGTTTAGCAGGAGTTAATTAAAGAATGGAGTATGGATAGAGGAGTCTGTAGTCAGCACAAGACGGTCGACTTGAGGGCAGATGGGCAGATAGGAAGGCACAGTCAAAGAAGTGCTCTAGGGCCTTCGCTGATGGTTTGACACCCTGTATTTTGCCAGTATGTCATCCATGCCGAGGCCTCTGGGAATTTATCCCAGGTGTTGGTATAAGAAAAAGAATGGGAATTAGTGCTGATGTAGAGAATGTCTAATGATAGAGATGCTGGTGCAGTAGATGGTTGAAATCAAATGTTTTTTTGTTTTTTTTCATATTTCATATTCATATTAATCATATCTTAGGGCCAGTCCCATTGAAAGTCATGAGTGAAAGGGCCAAGTGAGTTTCATGCCCAACCACACAGCTTGGAGGATGTTGAGGTCTTTTCTTCCAACAGCTGTTCCATGTCTATCTCCAGTGTGGTGCTTACTGTTTATTATAAATCCCATTATTGATGACAATCCTTGGAAACAGTTACACATTCCAGGTACACAAAGCAGCACAGTTGGCATGTGAAAGTTTTTATGAAAAAAACAAAACAAAACAATAACAACAACTCTGATTTGAGGCTTAAATGTTATGTGCTCAGTGCCAACTCTTCCTTGTTTTTGAATTTTATTTTAGTGTGGTGGGACCACTTAGCACCCTTTCCTCTTTTTCCAACCCACTGTGTCAGGATGAGGAGGAGAGGGAATGGAGAGATAGGATATTTGTCCTTCATGTTGCAGCACCCCTAGAGGAATTTGGGTTTAAATGCTTTGCTCAGGAGTTCATTAGAATCAGTAGCTATCCTGTCAGTATCCCTGTCTGGGTTTTGAACTGGCAACCCTCGGGTTCCTTGTGTGGAGCCCCAACCCACTAAATCGTAACACCACTTCAGACGATACATTGCAGTTACCAACCAAAGTTTGCATGATAAAAACATTAATATGACAAATTCTGGAGGATGAGCTGACCATTAAAATGATATTGAGTTCCACCAGATGGCACTGTAACGCACAGCCTCAGATAATTTCTCTTTACAATTTTATCATTTTGACACATTCACTCAAAGGAGGAGTGTAATTTATTGGATGGCATATCCAACCCATGGGCTGTATGTTGTGTACACCTGATTTATATAAATAGAAACTAAAATGTTATTGGATATGTCTGTATGGGAGCAGGAACAGTGTATGGCAGGTTATCATGTAGGGCAGCATATCAACGGGGAGTTCAGAGGAGATGTCAGGACTGCCTTTTCCAGGTGATGTCATTACTTAGGGTCTTTAGTAAGGGTCATGAAAAGGAAGAGCATGGATACATCTGCAACCTCGGGCACTTCTCCCTAGCAAGGAGTGAGAGGAAACCATCAAAACAAAACAAACAAACAAATAAACCAAGCAACTGTATAAGAAAGGAAAGCTGTGTGAAATCAAGTCCAGCAGTCTGAGCTGTGATGGCATCATTTGGGGTAGACTGAATGACTTTATGACATTTACCTTGACTGAATGATGTTTTGGTACACTGGTATCAACACATTTGCTTTGATGCTAGCTATATATTCTTAGAATGATCTGAAATATTTGTGTATCAGTAAGTGTTTCAGTCAGTAAAAAGCTTATTGGCAGTGAGTGTATGATTTTAGCAAGATTTAATCCACCACTTGAGTGGCCAGAACCATGAGGTCACCTGGCCCGGTGTGAGCTGTGTTCTTGTGTGGAGGTGAACACTATTTGTCCACAGGCTATAAGTCTGATTATACCGAAAAGAGTGTTCGGTTTCACTGCAGAGAGTAGATCAAAGAGTGCTGTGCTTTCATCCTGAAGCATAGGACATGCTGTGACGGTTTTTCTTTATTACTGCGATCAAATGAATGAAACTGAAGCTCAGTCAGTCACCACCCAAACCTTAACAAGGAAAACACCTGTAATAAGAACAGCTTCAGCAAGGGCAAAGTTTCTTGTTGCATTCACAGCCACATTTTTATAAAACAGTAAATAAGTAACATCTGTTCAGGGTAGGTAACAAGTATGATCACAGTCCAAAAGCACTGCAAATGTTGCAAGGAGAAAATTGTTTTCAGTGTCCTTTAGATTCCCAGTATGAACTTTAGTTTAGACTTTGCTGCATGTGCAAGTTAATACATGCAGTCAAAGTGATGTGCTAAGAGTTGACAGTTGGCATTCCTGATAAATGATGTAGATTTCATTGTACGCTTCTCAAATTATCTTTTGATATATAGTGTTGTGAAAATAGTGGATAAGCTTGAACAGGTTTGTACAAAGAGTTGTGTCTGTATCTCCATGTTTAACTCTTCAAAAACCAAACCTGTGACAGAACATCCCATTTTTTTTCTGACCGAACCACACAATTCTGTCAACAAGGTAGCATTTTTCTTATTATTACAATTTGCAAGTTGTAAAGATCCCAACACTGTCAAAGCTGAAATCACTTGTCTTTACCTTTTCACAAAACAATTGCAATATTGTATGCTAATGAGATAATGATTAATGACATTCTCTTTTTTCAATGTTACTGTTTCACTCATTTTCATCAGTATTTGGTCATTTGAATCACAGTTGCGGTCAGTCTATGCAACAACAAAAAAAAGATTCTTTAACTTGTTGAGTATGAGGAGTGTACACAATGAAGAGAAACATGGAAATATTCTACATTTACTCATGGGACCATTGTACAAAGGTGCTTACTACACCATTTAGCTGTCTGATTAGGGAACCTCTAACATACATTAGAAAACTATTGGCTTGTTTTTCCATTGTGCAGCAATGTTTAGTTGAATATCATGAGGCTAAAAACATTTTCTTTGTTGATTTACCACACAGCTAACCACAACTCTCTTGAGTGGAGCACGCACAAGTGGGAAGTTGAGAAGACAGTACTGGCAGCCATTGTTCTGCTAGTAGCACTCATTATATCTTTTCTGATTTGGAAAATCACACTGAGAGGTAAATTCCAAGATGACTGAGTTATTTAATTTCTGCATAACCGAAATTGTTGAAGATGTTTGAATATCTTTGTTGTTCTGAACCCAGATGTCCACATTTTAAAACTAAACTAAATTTAAGACTACAACAGTCGACATTTTGGGGAACACTACCTCCCTGACTCCTTCACAAAAACTAATGAGACATATTTCGTATAAATGTTTGTGGTTACTGTATCTGAAGGATACACAAAGAGAAGGTACAATAACGTCAGGATGGTGTTCGTGTGGATGCTGTACTTTAACATTAATACATACTGTCAAATGCAATGTCTTGCTTGTATTGTAACGGATGTTTTCACAGTGATGATATTATAAAATTAAATTCTGTAAGCATAAATATCTTGACAATGTACGCTGCTTTAGTCTAATTAAATATAGCTATGCTTGATTCAATTCACAAACCTTGTGGCTCAAGCTTTTTCTGTCACTCTCTGTTGTTTGTCGTGTTTAGTCTGCAGATGGAGACACAAACAGAAGAGTTTGGATGACAAGAACCATGCAAACCATGGGACATCAGGTATGAGAGAGAGAGAGAGGTGAGAAAACATTTCTATGACACTCAGTTGTCAAGTTAGCTCTGAAATCTGATCTAACTCTTCATTATCTTCCGTGTTAACTCTGCCAGGGACCGTGAATCTGATACACACGCTGCATACTGAATGAGGATGTGGATACTGGCCCTTATCCAACACTGAGCAGATGCTGGCTGATCTGAGTGTGTATCTATTAGAATATGTTTGGCACTAGAGGCTTAGAGACAAGGCAGAAGCTCTCAACCCTCGACCACTGATTGTGTCTAGATATAATCTATATATATATAGTACTTAATCATAATCAAGAATATTATGTTTTTGATTCCTTTACTTTTTTTGACTTAAGCTACTGTTGGCTATTGTTGATGTAAGCATTGGGTTCTCAGGTACATGTGTATGTAAAAAAAACATACAAGAATTAACATGTATAATAACCTACTTGCTTTAATTATGCAGGTGCTTTTATGAAAACAATGTTGCACTTAGTTATATTTTCAGGTGTATATTTGCTGAATGTATGATCAAAATTCATGCATGTTTGTCCTTAATTTCCATTTGCATTATATTACCTTTAAAATAGTTTTAATTTGTGTTTTAATTTGCTGTTCTTGCATCTCATTCTGGATTGTTTGGGGACATCAGAAAATGTGTTTGGCCAACCCTCTTATTTATGATTGGTTTGGGGGGATAGGCAACTTTTCAGGTCAGTTGTTGATATTCACACTTAGTCTGAAGTAAGGCTTTGAATGAAATGAAAGTCTGTGTTCAGTAGGGGGCAGTATTGCACAGTACATGCTCACATTCAATACCTGTGCCAAATGCCTTCATGGTGTCCCTTATTAGGACAAAAACTCTGGTCATCAACCTTACAGTTATATGAACTTTCATCACTGGCCTTCCAAAACAAATAACAATCCCGATTTGAGTGATAGTCACTACTTGGTATAGAAATAAATAACAAAATAGGAAGTTCCAGGTGATGCTAATTTGTGACCAAACTCTTTCCAGCTGTGACTGTGAAATTCCTGTGTGAAGCACACACAGGGCTGTCTCGGGAGGGCGCTGGGTGGAGTAATGATGACAACATTCTTGTGGGCTAAAGTAAGCTCAGACTCACACTCTGAAACCAAGTCACAAATGTGGGTCAAATACCACAGGGATGGACCAGGTCTGCTTTTTCAGGGCTATCTGGGTAATCTTTGCCGTCCAGTCTCAATAACAGTGTCAAATCTACCCTCCCATCCAATCAACACCCACAATGAGTTAATGTAATACAAATATGACTGCAGCAACACATCCCGGTCTAAACGCGCTAACACCTTTTTGCTGTAATGCTTTTGTATCCGACAAACAAGCTGGTCAATCAGAGCCAACAGAATGAATAAGGATGTAAGGAATGATGTGGTATTTGAGGGCAGGTTTCGAGGCTGGCCATCCCTGATGAAACTGTTTATGTCACAGTTCATCACGTTTGTCTTTATCAAGGCATCAGTGATATTTCTGTCCAAGCACACACAAATACATAATTACACACGCCTGAACATACAGATTCTGGTTATGTGTGAGTGAGCCCCTGCTCCCACTTTGGTTGGAGGTGGGGATAGTGCCTCAGAGACAAAATGTGAATTATAATCCCAAAGCCACATTATGCTAAGCAAAACATCCCAATCAGCTTTGGTTTCCCCACCAAAAAACATGTATCAACTATGACTGTACTAAAAACCCTACTGTCCACAGATTATACTATATATGATTATACAAAAGTATTTCAACTGTGTGTGTGTGTGTGTGTGTGTGTGTATGCTGACACACTGTGAAATGAAGCCATATGAGGGCAATCAAAAAGCGATGACCTCATTGGAACATCCCACCTATTTTAGCCACCAGCCATCTCTGGATGTTGCCAGTGTGAGACATCTGATCAGATTGAGAGTACATCTACAAAGCAAAAACCATGAACTGTTGTCTTCTGGCACCATGTGAATCCAGCTACACTGAGCTCATCTCACAGTTGCATTAAGACAATACATAAAGATGTTGCAAAAAAATCTTTAGTTCTTTCCTTTGACCATTCAGTAAACTTAAGAGTACTGCAGAGTCAAATCCTCATTTGGGTTAACCTAACCAGACGCTTGTGTATCTGGATCTTATGGAGTGTGACAGGTGTTTAGGTCCTGTAGAGTCTTGTTTTTGTTGATATAATTTTTGGTTTTCCATGAATTCCCATACCATTGCACCCAAACATGAATGTCTGTAGAACACTTGACGTGGAAGAAAAATGGACTTTATGACCTTTGACATTTGTTTTAGGGGCTTTTGGCTCTGACTTGTGCGGGTGTCATCACTTTTTCTGCTTGGACACCCAGGGCCACCACTGAGTTTCTCCATCTGTTCCAGTACTGCTGTCTGACCTCAGGGATGACCAGGTCAGAGGTTGGTCAAGTGAAAGTACACAGGATTGTTTTAAGCTTACAATAGCAGAATTCATCTAAGACTGATTAACCTTGTTTACAAAAGACATTGAGAAAACAAATAGGTAAACATATCTGAAAAATCAGCGATGGGCAATCCATCTGTGAAGAGAAACTAGTGTCATAATTCCTTCTTTGGATGAACATTAGGCTTGGTAAAAACTGCATGCGACTGATGTTCTTAAGTGGGTCTTGAGAAAGGAGCTGGGGAGAAGATTGAATGAGAGTTGAAAAGAAAGACATGAAGAAAAGTAGAATGAACAAGAGACAAGAAATAACATAGAAAAATATTTAAGAAAGAGAAGCTCCCACTGGCAGATAGACTGACTTCTGTGACCTGAGGATTATCAATATAGTTTGTTGTGCACCAGTCTCCATGGGCGTGGCAGAGTTACCCTCCTATTCAGCAGCCCTGACCTCTCCGATAAAGATATATCAGCATGTGAGACAAGCTTTCTCCTGCACAGACAAGCACATTCTCTTTCTCATATGTTTTCATTCCTCTCAGTTTGCAGTGACCAATCACTGAGAGCCTTGTATTTCTCTCTGAAAGCACTCACCTCAGACTAGGTGAGTAAGGCTCTTCTATGCTTAGTCAGTCACTAAGGTTTCCATGATACGAGTTTCATAATATTGTCAGTGTAAAACACGTGGGAGAGAACGTTCGTTACTTGACTCTATCTGCAACCCCTTGAATCCCAGATGTTGGACACGTTGCACACTTATGAACAACTACAATGTCTAAACTGGGTACGTTAACAGTACATCTTGAGTCACAGCCTGATGAGAGTGAAGACTGATGAGAGCATACATCATACTGGCACTCCCCTGTTAAAATACCCAGTGTGTCTGGAGCTGATTGTACAGACATTGAGAAATGAGGATGAAAAAGAGGCCATCCAATTTCTCCCACTGTAAAAGCCCTTGTTCTCTGATTTCTCCTTTGTAATTTCTCTTGATCTTTCAGTAGATGAGTATGCAAATCTCGCACCAACTCGGTGCCAAATTTCAGCGGTGTTTGGTTTGGTTTAGAGCGCGTGACAATTCATTGTGAACAATACCATTGTCGTTTGGGCGTGTCATATTGTAAAAACTGAATCAACCGTGCAGCTGATTGATTTGTGAGGTCCATTCTAAAGCAGCAGTGCTTTAACATGAACAACAAAGAGGAAACAATGCAAATACAACTTGACAGATGGGCATGGTGTCATCAGCAATGGTCTTATCTGTTTTGTGGAAATTACACTCACTTAAAAGATGTCATAGTGCTAATCAGTCACCAAATGATTGGTCCATCACAGGTTTGTCTGTGACATACAGTTCCAAGGCTTACTCCCTTCGTATTACTTTGGAAAATGAAGTTGTTGATGCATGGAGCAGTTTTATGGTCTCTGGAAGGGACCATCCTTATATATCTGTCATCCCACAGGAGGGAGAGATAAATTCAGGGAACTGAAGCTGCTACAGGGGTTCGTTTTCCAAGAATGCATTTGCTCTCCCAGTGGAGTTCAGCTGTAAATGAAGTGTGATTCCCAAAGGGCTGTGGAATGGTGAATATCACTGAGCATTTGTGTAGTTCATAAAGATAATTGACTTGTGATGCTGTTAATAACTGACTCTGTTGGATCCATATTTAGTACAGCCTCTGAGAAGAAACTTCAGTTTCAACTTGCAGTTAGAATGGAATATTTCTAAAATGATTTTGGAGATATCTAAATTGTAAATAAAATGATCTAATACATCTACAGATGCTAGAGGTTATTTTAGAAATATGAATAAATTGGTCTGCTTTTCTGTCTCTGTGCTTTGTCTGTTCTTTCATGTGAAGGCAGGGACATGAGATCAAATTTTTGATTTTCTGCTGTGTCTCTGTGGTACACTTCTGGTGTTGTGTTTTAATGACTCTCTAACCAATCTGACCATATCTTCCTGAAACCTTGTCGTGCCCTTTATTTAAACTGATGAGTAAATGAGAGAGTTGTTTGGCTCCTTAAAAGGCTACACCCATACCACCCTCACATTTAAACTCAGCTAAACATTAGATATTCATGACTTTAACACATCATTGTCTAGCATTCCGTGCATGTTCTTTTTTTTCTTCTTTTTTGGGGGGGTGGGGGGCATGTGAACAAAGAGCACAATAAAGCAGACACCTGTTGCCAGACCATGGCCAGTGGGGGGAGTAATCAGCAAGACATTAGTTTTTGCAAGACTTTATGTCTCTCTCTTTCTCTCTCTTTCTCTCTCTCTCTCTCTCTCTCTCTCACTCCTACTTCTCCAAATCCACTGCCCCTTCCCACCCCTCTGTATATGGGTGTGTTTGCATATGTGAATTTTCGTAGTGCGCCAAAGGACACACCCCTGTCTAGTGACCCCTTCCCCCTGGCCTGCTGTAGAAAGGTTTGGAATACCCCTGGGAGTCTTGCTTTAGCATCTGAGCAGATGGTTCTACCCCCCAACCCCCGGCGCGCACACACACACACACACACACACCCCACCCTCACATCTCTTCATTTCAGTCCAACTATCTTTTCAGTGGGGTTTATTTGGGAGGATATATGAAACTTAAACAAAATTTGAGACACTAGAAGACCTCAAAAACCTTAACCTGTCTCTGCATGTGAAGTACAGAGTCCAGTGGTCTGGTTTATTCAATTCAATTCAGTGCAATTCAACTCAGTTCAATCAGTTCCACTCTGTTCCATTTATATGCCACTATTTACAACAGACCTTGTCACAAAGTAGTTTTACACATTGCTGGGCTTGATTCTCCTGGTAAACCTACCCAAAGTGATAATGGCAAGAAAAAACTCTGGCTATTGTAGGAGGAGTAGCCAGAAGAGGAACCAAGACTCAAAAGCAGAAATCTGTCCTTTTCAGGATAGTATGGGACTGTGTTGTTACAGTATAGAGTTAGGGCAGTTAGTCTATGTTAATCGATCATGGTAGATGGACAGACGTGCTGAGTATACATGCAAGATAGCAGTTTGCTCAGTCAGAGTACATCGAGCTTTCTGCAATGCAGTATACTATATTTAAAACAAAGAGTCTACGATACAATTTGGCTTTCAGCAAAAATTAGTCCTATCCCCAAACAAATGGCAACTAATCATTTTGCTATTCTGACATGCTATGAAAATTGTATTTTGTTTGAAACCTATTGAAATATTATCTCAACACTCAGGGTTGACTTTGTATCCTCATAGTGTGCAATACAGAGAAGATAATTTGTGTGGACAGATGAATAACTCAGAGACAATGACTCAAGCTCTCAGAATAGCTCATTATTTATGTTATCAAATGCTTGGCATATTTTGGGACTGGTAAATACGTAGAACTGCATATGTCTGCTTTTCATTTTACAGATGTATGTGCATTCCTGTGTGTGTGTGTGTGTGTGTGTGTGTGTGTGTGTGTTTACAGTGGATGAGTAAAGTACCACATGAGAGCAGCAGTCATGTATATATTCAATCAAGGGAATGTTACGGAGCTCACGTTAATGCTCAGCTGATTTGTCATGGTTACCCATATGTTGGTACCCTGTGGTTCATTTGCTGTTGGATCTGAGAGTGTGAGCCTCAGTCATTTTGTTATTGAAGTGTTGTAATCATCACACGGAACCCCATGTGAGAGAAGGCTTTTGAGAAAAAGGGATTGGTTCCATGGCAACTCTGTAAAGTAAACACAAACACATGTACATAGAGTCATTAGCATACTTTCACCATGAGATCATGCGTCTCTATCATCCATCACTTTGTTATTTCTGTCCTGTTTTAAACTCAGGCTCACATGTAGACTATTGGCTGAAGCAAAAAAGAAGTAAAAAAAACTTGTTTCTGTAAGGTTAAGGAGTATGCTGTCAGTGTGGTCAAACCCATGGTAAATGTGGCTGTTTGATGGTGTAAAATTAATGTACACTACTGTCCTTGCCAAAATGAGAAACTATAGTTTCAGGTCATAATATTTTGCTGTTGTTGTGACAAAGACATGTCTCCACAAATCATTGTTAAGTTGAGAGTGTAAAGCTGCTTCTGCTGTCCAGATGAGGACCCAGCTGCTTCTGACTCACTGGTGTCTGCCTCTCAGAGAACATTTACCCTACTGCAAATCTGCCCCAAGACATGTCTGGACTGCATGAACTCATTTGTGTGTGTGTGTGTGTGTGACTACACAGGCCTGTATAACCTAAGAGCTTGTGATAAATCCCATCTGCTGGATCTGTCAGAGGGTGGGCGCTTTACTTGGTCAGCTGTGGATCTGGAGGAGCTTTTGGACAGGCTTCAGGGAAGAGAAAAAGGAGAAGGCGAGAACTGTGACCTTTTTTGGCTTGAATGAGGTGAAAACGTGAGCCGAGACATTAGCTGACTGTCACACAACCTGTTGGAGAAGGATGGGGTTCTGTTGGAAAATAACCAGACACCATCAGGCTCTCTAATGGTATGTAGGGAGAGTAAAAAGTTCCCCTTCTCTAAATCTACTTTAGTGTATTACGCTTTCAATGCATCATATTCAGCACCTTGTGACTCAGTTTACTGTGATTTTTGCCACGTGTGTAGGCAAGTGTTTGCTGTATGCATGATAAAAGTTTTAAAGAAGCTCTAAATGTTCCCCATTATCATGCAGCCTTTAGGAGAAAGTCATAACTCATCTCACTGCAGGCACAAACATATATATATTTATATGAATGAGAACAATGAAGTGCCGCTTTAAAACTTTGTTTCATAAATGGAGTCTTGTTCACCGGATGCCACTGCCACCCATGGCTGCTCAGATATGGCTTGGGAAAAATGCAGGCATTTAGAATGATATTCCGTACAAGCAGTACAAGCAGTTCCGTATCCGCAGTTGCCATGGAAACCATAGTGTATTTGTGTGTGTGTGCGTGTGTGTGTGTGTGTGTGTGTGTGTGCGTGTGTGTGTGTGTGTCTTTGCGTCTGTGTGTGTGTGTGTTTGTCGGTGTGCATATGTGAGTGAATCCCGTTTTGAAATGAGTTCTGCAGACGGAAGATCAGGTTAGGGTTCATCGCGGTCTGCAGCTTTGAGCTACTGTCCTTGACATTCCTGCTTTAAGGGGGTTAAACAAAACTTCCCACATCCCTTGGTGGACCTCCGCAGACCAGGATTACTGCAGTGTTCATTACATCAATTAAAACGGTATCAAAAAAGTATTTGCTAACAACCTTTTCTCCATGATGAGAATGAGATAAAAATACACTTTAAAAAAGATAACATTGGCTAAATAAAGCTCTTTGTAGACGGATAATTATTGTAGCCATTCCACTGATGGATGAATAGTGATTTCATTTTTTTTTTTGTCAATGATGTGCATGTATTCATTCTGCAAGATCTGTACAAAATGTTCCAAGGTTGAATGGCTGTTTCCTATGCAGTGTTCTGCTGCGCTCACTGTTCATGTAACCCAGAGTTCTGAACAATGTACAAACTGTATGTACCAGCTTCACCGCATTATCCAGCTACATGGAATCATCCTAGTCACATCAGATACACCTGGGCTGTGGGGGTTTGACTGACTGCATATACAATATATATGACAACAAAACATAAAGCTCTGGAACTATAAAGAGGGTTAGAGTCAAAAACATCATTTTATTTTCACAGCGTTTATTTGGTTACATCTCTTAATGATATTTAAAAAAAAAATTAACAGCCAGTGACATTTGCATTTCCACAGTAAGCCAGCAGGGGTGTGCTGGTTCGATGTGTGTGTCTGCAGTCTGGTGTGTGTAAAAGAGTGTGTATGAGAGGTGTGGTTCTGCAGGGTGGGTCAGCGAGTTCATTGTTGTGATGGAGAATGCAGCAGCGCCCCACAGACGCTCTGTGTCATTACACACACACACACACACACACACACACACACACAAAATCATACACGATTCCTCCACCTAGCGCATCCCTCTGAGCCCTGAAGGACGGGAACACCAGACGGAGATAGAAATTTGACATTTTGATACTGAACCTTTCGAACTTCTGTAATCCCCTTTTGATATTAACACAGTATTATATTGATTCTCTTTAACCACATTTATAATCAAATCAAAAAAACCCAGGGGGATTATACATTGTATTAATCAGGTACAGAAAATCTGCATTTTGAAAAAAGAAGAGAACAGAACAGCATGTACCCAGGTCTCGTCTGGCCAGGCGAACCAGTACACACAGTCACACTGCGTTGTATTTATGGTAAACTACACAGAATATATAATCCGTCCTTCAAAGTGATATAGACGGAACATGACAGTTTGCTCTCTCTCTCTCTCTCTCTCTCTCTCTGTCACACACACATGCATACGTACACACGAAGTGACACGATTTGAGCACACAGTAAGACAGGGAGACATAATGACATGCTGAGTGTAGACATGAAAGCTGTTAGAGAGGAGGGAGTGCGAATGAGTGAGAGAACGTGTGTGTGGAGAGAGAAACAAAGTGGCGTTGTCTCTTTAAGAGAACGCTGCAGCAGCACAGCAGACAGGTGAACTGAGGACACGCTGGCACTCTCTCAGCTCTCCACCAAACACCACAAACGCCACAGAGAGAGAGAGAGAGAGAGAGAGGGAGAGAGAGAGAGAGCAAGAGGGAGAGAGAGAGAGAGAGAGAGAGAGAGAGAGGGAGAGAGAGATCTGACGCCACTCTCCATCATTTTGACTGAAACAGATGAATAAAGAGACTGAATTGTAAGCTGTGAGGAAGGGGACAAAAGAGAGTCTGAAAGAGCAGTATGCTTTCCTTTCTTTCCCCTTCTAGAAATCTTGCATGTTTCTGGCCTTTACAGCTTAATCATGTACCGTGTAAAAAATGAAATAAACGTATATGTTTCATTTAAACAAACACACACACACACGCACACACACAAATGCCTCCATGGATCCAGCTTCTTAATTTGCATGTGATACAAAGGATGTTTGACTGCTAATTTGTATCAATTTCATGTTTGCATAAAGAGGTTTCTGTGGAGCTGAACAATCCATTGGGTAAAAGTACCACATTTATTTGCCAGTGATGTTCCATTGACTTGGCCATGTTGTGCCATGTCTGGTGATAGTCTTTTTTTTTTATCTTTCTTTCTAAGAAAGGGACCACATATCCAAATTAAATAAAGTATTTCTTCATTTTAAAGTAAGAGCACTGACATATTGAAAACCAAATATATCTGAGCGGTTTAATTTTCTTTAAAGATGTAACCCTAGAATTTAAAAGGCATACAGCGACAACCTAAAAGAAAAAGTTGCATTTTTTGACAGTTTGCTTGGGTTTATTATTAGGTGCACAGCTGGTTATATGTAATTCAAATTGTTTGAAAGGCAAATTCGGTCCTGGAAGCCCACACCACTGCACACTGGCTGGTGAGATTAGCTGAAGAAGGTGTGTTAAAGCAGGGAGAAATCTAGAATGTGCAGTGCTGTGAGTCTCCAGGAGCAGGTTAAGGAAACGCTGTACTACACTGCTCTTTGTAGAGATATAATTATGTGAGTAATTGCTCTCAACCAGCCACAGCCCTCAGCTTATCTCAACAAACTGGCAGATCTGCATGTTGGGTAAGAAGTGCATGTTGGCCCTTCTAAAAGATTTTATAGTTTTAAAATGCGTAATGCATAAACAACACGTCTTTGCAAGTCTCCAAGGTAAAAATGAAATTGGAAAAATATATTTAAAAATAAAAATATAACTGGAAATAAAAGAATAAACAAAACAAAAAGGTGACTGTGACACATCAAACGGGCTGCATGGCGAATGAATGTGAGGCGCAGTCAGAGTAAGGATGTTGTAACATGAGACGGGTTCATAAGGAGCCTTGTCACAGGCTTGGAAAGGGAGTCCACTTTCAGCAGGCTCCAGCTTTTTGCCAGTCCCCTCTCCACATCAAACAGACACCAAATGATTACATCTCAATACAACGTTTGTTTAACTGGGGCAATTTTTTTGTTAACACAGACAAACCATACAAATACAGATTTTTCAGTGAAAGAAAAGCATCCTTTAAAGAACGTTGAGTGAAACACTAAGCATTGTTTATAGAAGTGATCGCAAAACAACACCCCATCTTGTCTTGAGGGACCCGAGAGGGTTGGGAGAACTTGATGGATGAGGGTCTTATTTCTGAACCCGACTGGACCTGTCAAGGGAAAATCACCCCTTGTTCGTCTCTAGGCGCTTGCCAGACATTTTGGCTCCAAGGAGGTGACTTTACTTTGCTCTTGGCTCCCAAAAAGATTTAAGAAAACATCAAAATCCTGTGAAATGGGTGCTTCAAAATGGCTCGGGCTCCCTCAGCACGTTGAGTGAGGTCATCGAAGCAAACTCAGAGCAACCTTTGTTTTAGTTGCGTATTTAAGGTGTAAGGCATTTCTGGAAGCCTGCCCAAGTCCTGCTCCTTCTCCTGTTATTTTCCTCCCCTCTCTCCTTCTCTCCCTCCCTCTCACACTTTTTCTTTTGGTGTCTTGACTGGGTGAGAAAAAAGCCCTAGCCGATTGTTAAGGGGCCCTCTGTTCGGAGGAACAAAAGGCCTCCTCTCTCTCAGACAGGGAGAGAGCTGAGTTTCCGGTATGAGATCATTGTGTTGGAGGAGAGGAAGAGCAGTGGTGAATGGGAGATTTTTCGCCTTGTGGTCTGGAATGGTGGGATGGAGAAAAGGGGGGATGACTGAGTTTGTCACAGCCTGGCTCAGCTTGGCTGGCCCCGCAGCTGCAGCTTTGCACAAACATAGGAAAGAAGGGAAAGAAGCAGTGACTACCCAGTACCACTTAAAGACCGGGATTCAGTTGGGGGAAAAATTAATGGAGGGCTGTTCAGTTTCTATTGAACTGCCTTGCAGTCCAACAACCAGCCGTATCCAAATGTTGCATTCAGAGTTTTGTCATCAATGCACAGAGTGTGGAAGCAGGCATATGCTTTAAATGTTACTGAAATGAGATGCAAATGGATCCTTGATTTGTTCTGATGTCTTTTTCTCTCCAGAGAAGCCTGTTCCGGTTATAAAACACATTACTTTGTTTGCCTGTCATTATTGTAACATAAGCCAGGCATTAACGATTAAACAGGGGGATTTTTCAACACACCTTCAAGTCATTTCACAATTTGAAGCAATCTAGATAAATTGTCAACATTAATACAAATGAACAGTGATTCAGGGAACTAGTAAAATTTTTCCAGGGTGTTCCACGTCCTCAGACACTCTCCTCACATCAGATCCTCTTCATATCTTAGATCCGTGAATCCTGGATCTATTGTGATTTTGCCACGATTGGTGATTTAGCTGAGGTTGCAGGCTAGGATAATGGTCTGTTAACACAATTTTTTGTGAGGAATCAGAGCACCAGTCCGTTTCACTTGCAGAAAAGTGTCTGATCAAAGTTGAGGTTATAGTTTACTAATAAAGGAGGGTACACAGATTAGGTAATGAGCGAAATGGGATTGCCTCTCATGACTTTCACAGTTATTTGCTAAACTGAACAGGAGATAGGAAGAGAAATGTTCAGGAGTGGCAACTGTAATAAAAGAGTGTGGAATAAGTCCACAAATGTCTGGAGTTAGATACTCTAACATATATCAATGCTATGGAGAGAGAAGCAACTCAGGAATATTTGTACTTTTTTCTGCTGGTAGACTGGAGCTGTACATGATGACAGCCTTGACCATGACTCAGAAGAAGAAAAAATTCAGTTGCAAAGGTTCAGGTTTTTATCACCAATTCACTGTTGTTTATCCTAGGAAAGATTACACCGAGGAAATTCATATTAATGGTTAAAGGTATGGATGCAGTTGTCTGTTGTTATTATGTTGACATTCAGTGAAGGTTACAGTGCTGTGTGTCGTTGGGGTAAGGAGCCTTTTACATGAAGTCTCTGAGTCTCTGTTTTCATATCTTTGAGTTTACAACTGCCAGAAGTTTAATGTCCGAGGTGCAGGTTCCTGCATGTCTCTGCCAAGGCATCACTTATACTTTAGAGAAAACTCACTGATGCATTGTATTCTCCTGTTGCTGTGGCAAGTGCCACAGGAATCAGCTCTGATCAGGCGTGCCTAATATATTCTGGAGTATCTGATGCCTGATCCCAACTGATGTTACACAGGCAGAGATTGCGCCAACTAGAACATTGCGTGGGTATGTAATCCTAACTTCCCTTTTGTAGCAAGGAAAATCTGTTTGAAATGGATGAGGTGGTAGGACAGCAGCCATGCTTTTTAACCTATGAGTACATCGCTCAAGTGGGTAGTTTTCTTTTTATTTGTCTGTGGCATGTAATTTCATTATGATATGTCTATCATGAGTGATTTGGCTATGATTATATCGTTGTATCTGTTTCAGCTGTAATATTTCTCTGTTGATAGAAGATTCCTGATGATGCAGTTATGGTTGGTGGCAGAAAAGAAGCAGTCTTCTTCTCCACTCGTGGGTCTGGCTCTCAGATATATATCAGTGAACAGGGCTTCTGAGTGGTGAGTGAGTTCAAGGTTTTCCATCAATGTCATCCACAGCGCACAGTGCCAGCCTGAGGCAGACAAACCCGTTCCTCTGCAGCCAAACGTCTGGCACACAGTGGACAAATGTCATTGTCTCTGGGGTTCAGCGCTGCTCAACAAAGCCACACTCCATACTGTCTCATACTAGTCTCATTGTAGAAGCTCAGAGCCCCACCTCAGGGCCTATGCTCTCAGTCTCAAGAATGTTGATCAACTATTACAATCTGGAATTAATCAGTTTAAGGGCCCATGAAGCAGCATTTGATGTTTCAGATTTGTTATTTGAGTCTCTTTTAACTCACATGAATCCAAACCACTGGCACTTAAATGGTAGTTTCTGTTCTTTCGGTTAATATTGCATGTTATATGAGGCTAAGTAATAATAAAACAATGCAGAGTTTCTTTTTTGTACATTGTGTCAGTGGTGTGTCCCCTTATATACTGAATATTTCTAGAAATAAGTGTGGTAATCAGCATAATAATCAGAATAATAGGTAAAACTGTGCAATTTGTGTTTGCAATTTTCACCAAGATGCACATAGATTTGACTGAAGTCACTGTGTTCTGTAGCTCTTATTGTGTCATTCAATTGTGCAACTGCTATGTTTTCCAGTTACTACTGATACAACTTGCATTTATCTCCCCCTTCCCACGATAGAGCAGGATTCTCAAATAACAAAATAATAAGTTTAGATCAAAAGAGTAGTTACTGCTTGGCTTTGCCTTATTAGGCACTGTTTGATATCCGATATCCGCACGATTATTAGATTACTTAAAATTGCCTCAAAATTATTTGAGCAGTCTAGAAAATCACTCTTTTCAGTTTGTCTGTCATCACTCTGCTGTAACAGATTCACCCAGTGTACACTCTCAAACCTGTAACAGTACTCCCAGAGAAGGGGTCTTATCAGGTGAGGGAAAGGCTCATGGCAATTCCATATTTTTTTTACGTGACCTGGATTTAAAGTTAAGTATTGGGATGTGTGTGTGTGTGTGTGTGTGTGTGTGTGTGTGTGTGTGTGTGTTTGTGTATGTGCGTGTGTGTGTGTGTGTCTGTGTCTGTCTGTGAGTGTGGAACTGTAGCAGAGGTAAATCAGCTAAGGACAGTACCACAGGACAACATGTTTCCCTGAGTCTGAAAAGACACAATGTGCTCTGAGAACTGTGGTGAGTCTGTTACTTTATCATGAGCAGCCAAGCATGTTCAGAAGAGCTACTCCTGATCATGGCATGCTGAAGTAGGGAGCAAATATATTCGATAACCCCTGCATGTTATTTTTCCATGCGTTTCCATTTTTATTATGCATCATCTGTTACTCTGAGCTGATTCCAGAGGGAATGATAGAATCCTTCAAACCAGCAGAGAGCTTAAAATAATACCATTATTTTGGCAGATCAATGAGACAATTTGGAGACATTTTACGTGATGCCCCACAAAGAGATGCTAATAAATATCATTCATATGACATAATGAGAGCGCTATGATTAGCACTTCAGTTGTGGATATGTAAAATGCCTCTGATGTAAAATTGCTATTCAAGCCTCAGCTGATTCAAGGGAGCAAAACTTTGATCAGAGGTTGAAAAGTGTATTACTATTTGAAGAAAAGGTAGTGTCAAGTATGCACCTCAAAGTAAATGAAAATGTGACATTTTCCTTACGTTGGAAATGAGCGTTTATACATAGGAACAGTGAAAAGTATAAATATAGAATGAGGGAACAACTAAAAAGCCAAAAAGTTTGCATGTAAAACAGATAAAAATTCAGTGATGAAACGATGTAAGACAAGTTACTGAAAATATATTAGTTAAGAAAAGGCTCAAAATGACTGTTGGAAGAAAATGAAGCATAGCTGGACTCTGAAAAAGCTGAAGTCTTTCCACAGTTTTCTTAAACAGCCAAACGAGAGGAGTATTATTGCAATCAAGGCATCTAATGAACAAAATATGGCTCTGCATTATATTATATTAAGAGTGATTTCACTTCAGTAGTTACTGTACAGAGAAAAGAATTGGCAACACGGTTCATTGAGGTCATATTTTAAAAAAGAACAAAACAAAAAAAAAATCCTTTTGATTATAAAACTCTACACACTCGATATAAATGAATAGTGGACATATAACAAACTAGCTGAACGCTTTTGATTTTTTTTTACTTACTGAAAGCATGTGAGAATATAAGTGATACAGTAATTGACCTCTGGAGGACACTACATTATAATAGTGTTCTTACATTTATTTACCCTTTGATGTATTTGCACTCACACCAGAAAGTGTGACGAAGCTTTCCAGAGGCTGAGTGAAAGGTGAGCTACACCATCAAACACAGCACCAAGATTCAGGAGAACTGGTGCTGGGATTGGAACTCAAGGAAAGATCAAGGAAAGGAAGTGTCTACATCCTGCAAAGGTCAAGGACACCCCTCATAATGGCCCAGTGCTCTGATCTGCAGTGGTTGTTATGTGATAGGTTGCGAGCAAAAGTTTTGCCTTTAATGACTTTTGGGGTCAGTGTAACCAGAGCTGGCATGTTGGTATGATGGGCGTGGCAAACCCTGCATGTGCCACTGACTGTAGCTGGATTTAGACTGACCTAATTCCTCCCTCTGCTTTACTCAGTCCCTGCAGGCACAAGCCACACAAGCTCATATCACTCCCCTCATGCTGCAGATGTAAACAAACAGAGGGAAAATCCATGTGTCACTGACCTCAAAGAAATCTGAACAGTCCACGTTAAAACCAAGATGCAAATGAGAATTACCACAACACTCAGTAAGAGTATTGAACTAGAATTGGAAATGAGATGAAATGCATTTGCTACATCAACATTTTCTTTTGAAACGATTAAGACAAAAGAAAACAGTTGACTCAAACTTTGTGCAGTAGGATTGGCTATGAGGTTGAAGGCATCATTCAGGCATTGTTGAAGACAATTGTCTGACAGAGTGGGAAATATCTCAGTGCTCTGAAAGGCATTGTTCTCCAAAAACACAAGCTTGTTTGAACTTAGTGAAGCAGTAAAAACAGTCAATGTGGAACAAAGATGACAACTTCTCCCTTGCACTTCCTGTTGTCAGATTGGTCCCACAAATCCATTATGTGGTCCAGTGAACCGATTTGCAAGCCCATCGTCTACATGTCTTCCTGTTTTCCACATGTCTGCTGAGAGCTGGTTTTTGTTGCCTCCCACAGCTGGGACTTTGGCAGGAAGGATCTTCTGAAACACACATGAACAAAGACACACACACACACACACACACACACACACACAACTCTGTATAAAAACATTTCATTCACCCCTCTTAGTGCCAGATGTGCATGTCTGGGAAAAGACTAGGTCATAATATCAGGAGTTTTAATCTTCCTCTCTCATGATTGTCCAGAGTGGCAGGAAGAGTCGATAGTGAGCCAAAAAAGGGCCGAAATAACCTGAATATGTGAAAATGCTTATTTAAAGTAATGTTATTTTAAGGGAGTTATTCTATCTTAAGGAATACATGCATTACCAGAGGCTGCATAGTGCATAACTGTTTTTCTGGTGTCGGTGACCCAGGAACACTAGCATACGCACAATGTTTCCTTTTATCTAAAGGGCATGTGGTTTACCATTTTGCGTTTTATCATGTCACAATCTTGCCTACAGTTGCAATCACTAGTTACAGAAATCTGTTATATCACAGCTGTACCACTTATTCAGTTTTAAAATGATACATCTGAAAACAAATTTTCAGATGTAAAAATGCTGATTTACACCTTCTCCACACATGGAAGAGTTAACAAAGTGAAAATGTTTGTGTGACCCTTTGACCTCGAGTCCTTTCATAAGTCTTTTCAAAGCCTGTCGTTAGTTTTTCCTCTGAAATGCTCTACTGGATTCTGTACAAGTGATAGATTGGGAACATCATGGATCTGTTTCCCAAGGGTGATCTTATTCACTGGCACTCGCAACAAAGTAAGCCATCCATGTCATATAATGTTTAAACATGTTCTCTGAAGCAGCTGATTATACCGTAGTATACAGGCGGTGTGTTTGAAATGCTTTGACTCAACTGCAGTGGCCGGTGAGAACGTATTCTTTTCTTCATCATGTCTTTTGGCTCTCAGACATAATGAGGAAACAATCTTCATGAAGCTATATCTAGGAAGAAAGAAAATCCACTGAAGAACAGCAAGAAATACCAGTGGTTAACCCTTAGGGTGACTGTCAGAAGGTGTACACATTATGATACTATGGGATATTGGTGGGCTTCACTGTCCAGCGTTAATGTAATTTTTCAAATGAAGTGACAGTTGCCTCGGTTGACTCTCTCTCGCCATCCAAAATTCTCTGTATCCTGTACCCTCAGAAACTCCTTTTTAAGTTTGAGCTGACTGGCTACGCAAGCCATTGGGAAAACCGGTGACTTGGCCCCTTTGCCTGTCTCAGTATTAATCAAAGAAGAGTAGCGTGAGTGGGTATCTGGAGATAGTCGTGTGCCTTTATGTATGCAGCTACCTGAGACCTGTGCCATCATGTCTGAAAGCAGTACATGATCAGAGTGCATTTAAATGACCTTTAGTATTTTTTATGAATAACCAGGGCAAGCAACCCACATGTTGAAACTAATGAGATGAGACAGGGTGATTTTCACTTGAGTCCAGCTCACATCTCCTGAAGGCTCCCTTAGGGACTCTGTATCCCTTCATTTCACACATCACAAAATAAAGGAGTGTATGTATTCTTGCCACACCACACCACCAAGCTACTGGGAGATACAGGTCCTTGACTAACTCTACACCTTTTTTCATAAAGAGTCCTTCTGTGAGAGGTTACTCTTGCTTTGTTGACACAGGGATGAATGAAGAAGTGAGGCTTAAAGAAATCTTTGTACCTTTCAGAGCTTTCTTGGTAGATCGTTTCTGTGATGACATGAAAGAAACTGGCTTCAGTGGACCCGGAGAAACAGCAGAAAGCCCCGGGGGACCCGTGACCTCAGATGACTGACTGTATCACATGCTTTGTGGGTTAACCTTGACTGAACCAGCAAGCATTTAAATATCACCCTGAGGGCTATGGCAACTGGAGAGAGAAACTTCACATTATTGTGGGGAAAAATTGTGGTCTCTGAGGTATTATTTTTCCCAGAGAATTAAAGCATGCACCCACACAGTGAACCACTGCCCTATAGTCTATGTTGGACAATTATGTAAAAAAGGCACAGTAATCAGCAATCGGTAATAAAAATGCAGTTTATTGCCATGTCGAAAAATTCTGCCTTGACACAGCTATCATTTCTTGGGACACAAGTGGGTAATCTCACATCTGTAATTCTTTGCTTTAGTGCGGTCTGGCAATAACTCATGTGTTGTCGATGTCGTTGTCATTTTGTTTTTGTTTTTTACCAGTTTTCATAGTTATGTAGAGCGCCAGTGTGACTGAAAAGAATTGGTGAGACGCTCACTGGTGAGAATAAAATTCCTCTCAGCTGGGTTAAAAGATGTGGAAATGAGTCTGTTTATGTAAACAGTGTATCTTCATGAGCCATGACCTCAGAATGGATATGAATTCACAAACCCCTCTGGAATATGTACAGCATGAGGACTGACAGATCTGAGTGGAGGTTACCCGGGGCTAAGTTCTCTGATTTTATTTGACGTTTGGTCCATATTTGTAGATGTTTTTAGAGACAGTGCTTATAAGAATGAGCCAAGCTTGATTCCATCATGGACTTGGCCAACTGTTATTTCTTTTCTGGCTCTTTTGCTCACAAGTAGTAAACAGCCATTGTTTTCACAAACAAAGAAAAAGACTTTTTCTCCTAATGTGCCAAGGCTAACTGAGTGGACACCAAATGTTATTTGGTGCACTCATGATATAGACGTGATATTTTATTCATGAAAGGCATTAAACCTTTCAGACATCAGGATGCCAGACAGCCTATATACTCCACCTTCTCAGTCAATTCCTCATATGATCAGACAGAAAGAGAGGACTTTCTGTAGAAAAGTGCTAATACTTGCTCCAGCTGCTAATATTTGCACAGTCAAAGCTATAAGCAGATTTGGTTCTGACTGATGAGACATAGAATCCTGTGTCTACTCTGTATTGCATCTGTTGTGTCTTTTTTTTGTGATGTACATTTCATATTGGTAGTAAGTTTTGTGTGTCTGTGTGCTTTTTGTGTATAGTGTGCATTGTGGGTTTTGTGTGTATCACAAGTGAGTATTATGTGCGCTGCATGTGGCATTTAGCATGTAGCATGTTGTGCTGCACATGTCCCATATTTTTTATGCAGTGTGGGTCTGCTAACTCTTGTACAGTATGTATTTGTTACTTGTATATTTCAAAATCAAGTTTAAAGTGAAGTCTAAATGTTTATTGTGCTAGTCTTAAGAGTTCTGTCACAAATCTGGGAGATGTCCATTTGCTAATGTAAGACAACATTACATAAAGACGCTTAACAATCATAATGCTTAACAATCCTGTCACTGAATTTACTATTTTTGGAGTGAAACATGTGGCCTGAGATGCCAAGTGTTCCCAAAAATATCACATGCTCTGACACAGTTAATTCAGTTTGTCAGTCAAATTACTCCAATGAACAGTCAGTGGTCTTTGAACACAACGGTCATCTTTGTCTGATGTCAAACACATGCATTTTATGTCAGACTTAACAGTAGTGGAGATGCCGTGCTCAGTTAAATAAAATCCAGGCAATAGTACGGGATACTTTTCACAGCGCCAAGCAGACTTCACTGTACTTTAAAATTTGATAGAAATTACCACATGAAAGCAGAGTAATAATTTAAAACTGGTGTCCATTATGTTTCAGATGAAGTAAATGTCTGTCTCTAAACAGCAATCTGAAAACAACATACAGTACTTTAACACAGAATCAACACAAATTTGCCTGCAAAAAATAATGGAGCCAAGGTTTCAGAGCTGATCTAAAGGTCATCTCTTGTTGTCCTCTGTTATTTTCCATTTTCTATATTCTTTCATCCTATGAAGTACATGAGTCTGAATATTGACTTCATCATCTCCTCAGTCAGTAGACTGACAAAGATTTTCCATGAGATATTAACATTAATAAAAGAGAACAGAAAAATGCTTCCATTTTCCATAAGGTCATTGACCTCAGAGGTTCAGATTACTTTTTAGGAAGACGTTACATGTTTTGACTGCCACGAGTCATTCCCACTGTACAAACAGCCTGTCTTTGGATAAATCTTTCAAAACACTGCCCAGTATAACTTTGTTCAGTCGTTCATAAAATCTGTGGGCTTTGATTCTCTGTTTGAAATTAAAAAAAATACCACATTTCTGATGCAGCATCAGGTCTTATCTTGTCATTGTGTGTGGCCATTTAAGTTATTAGAATTTGGTTCTCCTCTCAGCTTAGGGACCTTCAGTAGAAACGTCCACACAGATCCACTCCGGGGAAACCCTTTCATCTGGTTCCGAGGTTTCCACATGTTCCCTGTGACAGTGTATATCATAGTCATGGTGCGGTTCAGGGTGAATACTGAGTCTCCTCTCACCACAGCTGTGAATAGAGCACCTTTACTGTTAGCGTAATGCCCTGGCATGGCAGTCCATTGACCAGTTGTGAGGTTGTAACAATCAATCAAACACCGAAGGAAGTCATCCTGTGGCCCGTTACGTATGATGTAAAGATTGTCCCTGTGGGCCACCATGCAGTGACCGTAGCTCTGGTGTTTGATGAGTGTCGTGACCTGTTGCCACTCGTCTGTGATGGGGACATATTCATAGATGTCAGTGGTGTTCATTGGCTTCCAAAGACACACAAAAATCCTGCTCATGGCTTTGGCACATGCCGCTCCAGCCACCGGCCGAGGAAGATGAGACTTGAAGGACCACGTCTCTGCAGAGATATCATACATCTCCACCGATGACATTACTGTCTTTTCATATTCTCCTCCAATGGCATAAAGCCGCCCTCCAAGTCCGATGAGGGTAAAGTTATAACGTGGCTGTTGGGGGCTTGGCAGCATTCTCCAGGAGTCTGTCATAACATCATAACAGAAACAGGAGTCCACTGCTTGCTTGTGAATCCCATTCACACCCCCAACCACATAAAGCCTGTTGTCCAAGACAGCCACCCCAGCCATTGACGTGCTGGCTTCCACAGGTAATTCTGTGAGAGTCCTCCATTCATTTTTTTCTTCATCCAAGTAGCATACTGTCCTCATGGAGCTATGAGGCAGGTTATCAAGAGTGCATGTGGAATGGGCTCCAACAGCTACAAACACACTGGGAGCCAGAGACTCCACATGCTTTACGAGGTCTCCAGGCAGAATCCTCATCTCCTCCTGCAGATCTTGGTACATACTACGAATGAATAGAGCTGCTTCATCATACAGTTCCAGCAGCCCGAATGTGGCAGCAGTGTGATACATAAGCAGGCAATTGTCAGAATTAACCAGATCCAAAAGGTGCTTAGTAAGAATTTCTGTCTGTAAAAAGGCAGCACATTCGATGGCTTCCACAATCTCATCACCATCCAGTATTGGTTGTTTGCCTCCCAAAACCGCCAGCATTATCGAGAACCCCCGAGCACATAAACTCTTTAAGCAAATCTCTTCCTGTTGGCATTCCATCATTCCTGACTGGAAGAGTGCTCGGAAGTACTCTGAGTAAGTTAAGAGCAGAGATTTGTCTGTTTTAAAAACGCTGCCTCCAACTCTAACGCTGATGATGCCTTTCCTTGGGTCCATTGTCGCTTGGAAATTAATGATAAAATGGTATCAAGAGTGTAATCCAGAACTTTAGTCGAACAAGAAATATCACGTTTTCCCAAATTTCCCCTTCATGTGATAGAAACAAAACTATCTGCTCACAGTTGGCACGCTGGAATAGGCGAGCCAATTCTAATAGGTGTTAAAATAGATTTGCTATAGATAGCAGCCCGTCTTATGACAGACAGCAGATGAATGTGGCAGATGAAGAGGGGGAAAAAATCATCACCTTGAAGGTCAGTATATATATATATGTGTGTGTATGTGTGTATATGTGTATGTATTATTTTTGCTCTTCACTTTAGAGTATATTATTCTGCTCCTCCTCTACTAAAACACACCAACGCATGCATAACATTCAGTGGTATCAGGATTCTACTAATGTAAAATGTAAATCTCTATGATCGCGCACACACACGCTGTGAACAGTGAGCAGTGACTTTGTCCTCTGCATTTAACCCATCCAACACACTGGTAGTGAACACACACACCAGACGCAGGAGCAGTGGGCAGCGTTCCTTGTGCCCCTGGGGGGCACTGGGGTTAAGTGCCTTGCCCCTTACTTTTACTACTTCTATTCTACTAATATCGTTTCTTTTCAGGTTGATTGTAAAGATAATGTTGAGAAAGATAATAGGGTAACAGGTTTGAGGGTAGCAGGGTTGATGTTTAAGGCTAATATTGGTCATTACCCCCCCACACAGTGCACAAGTTAAAACAGAGCAGAATGTTTGCTGAGGATCATAATATTGAATTATTTTGATCATAAAACATGCATTAATTATGTTAAAGTGGATTTTATTACAAAAAATAATAATTATGCAATAATTTTTATGTTTACAATTATTTGCAGATTTGTAAATAAGAGATAGATAGATAGATAGATAGATAGATAGATAGATAGATAGATAGATAGATAGATAGATAGATAGATAGAGATAAAGATATAGATATAGATATAGATATAGATATAGATATAGATACACACACATATATATTAGCAGTTTTTCTGTATTAACGAAAACGTGCAGTAATTTCTATCAAGCACTCTGATATTTGTGCTTGAAAAAAATCCATGTATATTAAAGTTTTTCAGAGGGACACAAAAGACTCTGAACTGCTGAAATGATCTACCTCAAGCTCAGGTCATTTAAATTCATTAGCCTTCCATACAGGACAGTGCAGTGGCTTTCCACAGGCTGTTACCATGGAAACGCATTCATGGAAGTGTTGCTCAGATTTTACTGGTGTCAGAATTGCCTACCTCAATTGCCTGGTGTTCATAGGTGGCCTATAATGGTTGAACTTTGACATACAGGTCATGTCTGATTTAATCACAGCTATCATATGCTAGGTGCATGTTTAATGTTTGTTTGAATCCCAGGCAGGACACCTAGAGATGCTGATGTTTAACGTGGGATGGCAGCTGATTCAAATGTCTCTGGCTGCCACCGTTGTGCCCTTGAGCGAGGCAAGGCACACTCAGTTTGCTCCAGAGTTCTGCAGGATACCCCTGTCTTATCAACCCTTCTCCTCCTCACCCTAACACAGTCTGGGAACCTTGGAAAAAATGTAAACCTTGTCAGGCCCTACCATGGTTTGAAGGGGAAAAAAAAAGATTCTGATTTCAAACAAAATTAGAATGTGTCATTTTAACAAACAATTTTTATGTTTTTAACCAAAAGTTCTACAAATTTAGAAAATTCTTTTTAGGCTGAGAGAGCAGCGTGTCATTTTGTGGAAGTCATGGAGCTGGAAGCCAAAGAAAGAAGAATATTTAAGACAGTGAATAGTGAATATCACAACTATCATGCAGCAGCCACGCAGAGAGCCATAACAGCAGCTTTGTTTACATCAGCAGATCTGGCTAGTGTGTGTGTGTGTGTGTGCGTGTGTGTGTGTCTGTGCGTGTGTGTGTGTGTCTGTGCGTGTGCGTGTGTGAGTGTGTGTGTTTGTGTGTGTGTTGGCTTTGCTGAGTCACGGTGAGAAGCAGCTTGGAGTTGGAGAATCACATGATTTTTTTGTTTTGGTCATGTGATGGTAAAGCCGACTAGGTAACCACAGAGTATAACTGACAGGTATCAGACAGGATTTCTCCCAGCGCTTTAATTCAGTTGTGTAAGCTGTCGTAAAATTTTAGCTGACTCTACATTTCTAAAAGCTTTGTTGACTTTACTGTACATTAGTGGAGTTACAAAGGATCACAAACTGTGCTATAATTATGAAATAAGAAAAAAGAACCGTAAATATTTCTATTATGTCAAATGTATATTTAAAAACACTCTCACAGATTGAGTGCAAAATGTCCAAAAACAGTGTGGTTGTAACCTTTAAATATATACACGATAAACAACAAATGAATGGCATTCACATGGCAACAATGAGAGCACATGAAGCCAGTGTCATGAGTCGGTAAGGAGAGATCTCCAACCGAATGTCAGATGGTATCCTTACCAAAGATAACATTTGGAATGCCATGTGCTGAGGTGATCTGGAGGTCACACACACGTGTCTGTAAAAATAGTCTGCTGTAAGATGAGACGCTGATATGGTCCGTATTGACAGTCTATGCGTGATGATTCACTTAACCCACCACAGATTAAATGTGCTATGTGTCCAGTGCCCTTGCCAAGGTATTACAGAAATGGGACACACTCCACATATGTTTAAAAAATCCAACTAGCCAACAGTGGAGAGAAGGACTCAAATGATGATTAATAATTTTTTAAGACTGATTAACACACACAGACCCTTTTCATTCCTTCTGTGCATGTGTGTAGTGTTCATTACTTGTGGTGGGTTAGACATGTTTTCCATGAGAAACATATACTATTGATAGATACTTCTTGACGTAGCTACATTCGCCAGTCATGCTGGTTGGATGGTATTGTTGATTCAAGGGAGGAAAGAATGAAGTCAATTTCCACAAGCAAAGCCAATTAATTTGAGATTCAAAAACGAAAATGATGTACCTCATTTGTGAGTCTTCATATTCAACCTGACTCTTTTGATTAATCTTCCCAGCTTCACATGGAGAAATAATTGAATAAGTATTGAGCTCTCGCTTTACCATACGGCCCTAGTAGGGGAGCCGGGGTGTGTCCTGCTGTCCAGCTGACTGACAGCTAAATGTAGTGCTGAAACAAAAGAGATGTGTGGTTATGTGACAAATGAGTAGAGCTGTCTGTGTGCTCCAGTGACGTGTCACATGCTGCTAACGCTTTTTTACTGAGCTCTGACTGTCACAACGCATCAGGCTTCTCTGAGAGCAGACTGGCCAAAGTGGGGGTGAGGGGGGTGTGTGTGTGTGTGTGCAATGAACATACCCACAACACCACAGAACAGACTGTTTAACCTCTTACAATCTTCTGATAAACAAGCCAGACTGTTTAACTTTTTTTATATACACTCAGTAAACAAATCAGTGGCAACCTCAATGTTTTTTTGTCTGAGTTTGAGCAGAACAAAGAGCTTCTCTTACTACACAGGCACAGTTTTCAGACTGTCTAAAAAAACACACTGAAAACAGTACAATTAACCAAATGACACAGGGGTCATGGAGTCTGTGCATGCACAACATTATGTGGGAGATGTCTCGATTGTGCTGATTGACATCGCCAAATAAGTGGTTAGTCTCTCAGTCTGTAACTTGTGAACATCAGTCTCTTCCTCTTCCTCTTCTTTTGTCTCTATTTTCCTCTCCTGGAGCTAGGTCTCTCCCTCTTTGTCTAAATTTTGCATGTCTAGGAGCTGAGTCTGTCTCTCCATGTCTCTGTTTTTCTCTCCTGGAGCTGTTTGCCTGGTGTTGAGACAAGTGGAACATCTATCGAATGGGGAGAGAGAGAGAGAGAGAGAGAGAGAGAGATTAAAATACAGCTACAAAAATGGGATATGAGAAGCTGGGTGGTTTCCACAGAGGGAAGGCTCTGTGACCTACATTCCACAGTCCCCTTAGACACAACACTCAAGGGTCATGTGACCAGGACTCTCCGTCAAAACAATAAAGTGGGGAGCTGAGGCCCAGACTAGGGGTGGGACCCAGAGATACCAGCATGCTGAAGGAGTCCCTGATCTCTTAAAACTCTCCAGGTGCACATGAGTAGATGTTAACTCTGAAACTGCACACATACACAAGACATATCTTAACCGGTGAAGAGAAATGGGGTTAAGGACTATCGCATGACAATTATTTTCAGTTTTTTGTTTTTCACAACTCATCAAATTCCTCTCTAACAACCAGACCCGAGTCAGCGTTTGGGGTTTTTTAGATTCTCGTAAACATTCCCTGTCAGTAAAAAAATCTGCATCAATTTGCAGTGTCAGTTGGTGTTTTTTTTTGTTGCTTTGATAAAATCCAACCTGATTTGTTGAGTGTTTTTAATTCTGGGGAATTCTGCAGAAATAAAATACTAGAATATATCATATCCAGCTAAGGACAGCCATACTAAACAAAGGCTAAAAGACATCTTACTTAAATGGTTGCATTTATACATGGTAGCAATGTAAATAAGCACATATTCTTTGAATGGAAAACTGATCTTTCTTTATCCTCTTTTAGACTCTATCTTAACTCCCTCAGCCTACTTTTCATCCCTTTAAAATGTCAGTTCTTCTAAACAGCAGACTCCTCTAAACTCCTCTAAAACGCAGTGGCAATGGGTAAACTATAGTACAAAGCCTCTGATTTAATAGAGGGCGCCTTGGCAGGCTCTTAATTCTTGTCTGTTGTCAGTGACTGAACCACATCTGACTGTGAGCATTGGCTCTCAGTGAAATCATTCGCGTTTTACCATATACTGCTGAGGGCCCAGACACACAGTAAATACCATGCTCTCAGTGGAGAGGGTCTGGATACACATGGCCAAATCCACAGGGTCCAAACACACAATACATGCCATGCCATTGCAAAGGAGTGCATGATAAATGCACATGATAAATACTGCACATAAAATAAAATAAAATAAAATAAAATAAAATAAAATAAAATAAAATAAAATAAAATAAAATAAAATAAAATAAAATAAAGGCATGGCTACAGGGGTGTGACCTACATGTGAGCCATGTTTTTGTGGAAAGCTGACACTGACATTATCTGTAAAGTTTAATTGGGTTTTGGTCCTGTCTTTAACATTCTGCAATGCCTTATTGTTGTGTACTGCCAAGCTGTTGCTCTCACTTTCTCATACGTTGTGTCTCATATCTCATTTGTCCTCTGTTATAAACATCCATTGTTATTGTATGCTTTGGCCCAGCTCTCCATAGTGTACAGGGTATTTCACACCATCAAAACAATACAAATCATAGCTTTTTTTTTTTTTAAACATGCTTAAGGTCAAAATGTTCATTCATCTTAATGTAATTTCATGAATACACCATAATACTGATCATTTTATTTAGGCACAGCACAGTTGTTCACAAACAGAAATTTGTGATTTAGATTTAGTGTTTACACTGAAATAAAGTGTACATCTTATTTTTGGGACAGCTGGTGCCAAGTACCTCCATCTTTCATAGGCAACCTCTCTCTTAGACAGTTTGAAAACTGGACCAGACCACAATATACCATCACATATAACATGCACACACAAGAATGATATCTACATATGCAAGCTACAGGTGATTCACAGTAGTTGGCTAAACCTAGTTTGTGGTTAGCCATTACTAAACAGAAGGTTATAGGTTATTCAACCAGTTAGCTGTTTATGGATGAACAGTTTATGGAAATCTTAGATAATTAAACCATTAAACATGTTATTCTACTTATTTTAAAATATTTTCTTCGTAACTGCATGAAATGGTCAATCAATTGAATATTTTCCCACCAAATCAGCCAGTGCAACAGCCTCCAGCCACCATCTTTGGTTGTTGAAAACATCCTTGCTTATCACAACGATCTGTTTAAAGTCCTCTCTTGGATACATGCAAAGCTACCTTCAGACACAGTCATACAGAGGCATCTTAGAAAGGAGTATTTTATGATTCTTTTGTATTGCAACAGGTCCTACAAAACATGCTGCTCTCAAATATTATTTCAAAAGTCAGATGCTCCTGCAATGTGACAGAGCTAAACTGTCACTCAAATCTGATCTCAGATCAAATATCCAGTCCTTTTCCTTCAGGTTGCATACTGTGATTCCCATTCATTGACTTACAGTTTACAATTTGCTATTTCGCAGATGTTTTTTAACCAAAACAACTTAGAATTAGTGCATCAGTCAGGTTTAGCTAACTACCTTGTATGCAAAAGATTGCAGTAGGAATGCAAATTAATTACTTTCAGTACCACACTCCTGTATATCCTACGACAATAAAACAGAAATCTGCAAACAAAACCTGCAGCATAGAGACAAAGTTAGTACAGAAGATTTTTTTATACCATAAAATATGAAAGCATAACATATGAATACCTTTATTGTCATTGTACAAGTACGATGAGATAACATAAAAGAAAAGCTACACATTAGGGGAAAGGTGGATTCTGGAAAAGTAGGTTTTCAGTCTCCTGTGGAAGATGGCGAGTGATTCCACAGTTCTGATTGGGTGAGGAAGGTCATTCCACCACCGGGGAACGAGGGCAGAAAAAATACGTGTCCGAAAGGAATGGCTGTGAGGGAACTACCAGCTGCACAGAGGAGGTCGAGATGAGAGATCTGGTTGAAGTGTATGGAGAGATTAGAGACTGAAGGTAGGATGGGGCAGAGCCTCTTGTAGCCTGGTAAGCCGGCACCAGTGTCTTAAACTGGACGTGGGCTGCTATTGGAAGTGCAGTGGGTAGCAGATTGACATGAGAGCGTTTTGGGAGAGTACCAGGCGTGCAGCAGCATTCTGAACCAGCTGAAGCAACCTGATAGCACAGGCCGGTGAGCCAGCCAGTAAGGCGTTGCAGCAGTCCACACGGGAGATAACAAGTGCTTGAACTAGGAGCTGGGTGGCTTGTTGGGTAAGGAAAGGGCAGATCCTCCTGATGTTGTAGAGGGAGAATCTGCAGGACCAGGTGACCGCAGCAGTGAGAGGTTTAGCTGGTCGTCCAGAGTCACGCCAAGGCTTTTGGCTGACCTGGAGGGGGACACCACGGAACCGTCAATGGCGATCAGAGCGCCAGTCATTGGGGAGCTGGAAAAGAAGGGAAGCTCAGTTTTTTCCAGATTGAGTTTAACATGGATTTAAGACAAAAAAAAGAGGAAAAAAAGCTGATTATGATTTAACATTGAACTTTCCACCTTGGTAGAGAGGGTCAGTTGGAGGTTATGTTAGCCTGTTCCCTCCACAGCCTTTGAAAGAGGATTCATTTCTTTGTCATAAGCCCTAGCCTCAGCATGAACAGTGGGGGTCTTTGTGATACCACAGATTAGAGGTGTAAATCTCTTTAAATCTTCTTTTCCTATGTGAGGTTATCACATTCTCCTCTGTAGGGTCCTGGTGAGGCCATTGTGTCAGAGCAGTTACCTCTAAAGTACCTCGCATTTGACAATCAGTCTCAATTCCTTAATTCTCTCTTAAAAGAATCTGACCACAAAACAACTTAAACTTTGTTAATCATGACAAAAAATATATATGTATTTCAAAAGAAGTTACAGGTGTGGCACAACACTGTCAGTTAGCATGTCAAGTAAATTGTCTCTCTGGGAAAATTTGAGAGCACACACCTCAGAAGTAAATGGAGAGCTATTAGCCATAAGTTGCAAGAATGTAATGTCGCATTTTCACTTTTCACTTCAATCCCACAGCTAACATTTTAATTCCCTGGACGGGCCAGTTAAGAGTTGTGAGGATTAATTGTACTCTAAACCCAAAAAGTATTTGAATGCAAAGTTACACTTGGGGATGATGATGATGATGATGATGATGATGGAACATATCTTGGTTGTGGACAGTGAAGAGAAAACGTGTAGTCCAGCCTCCATTAAAGTCAAATCTTTTTTACCAATTGGAGAAGAATACATAAAACAATAACAAATCAAAAGAGTAATTCATAAAAGGCTCACTTCTCGTCTTTATCTTTCGACCTTCAGTCACATGACTGAGCAAAGCTCTCGTGGCACTTTCATACAGCTGTTCTGCCCAACTGTAAACACTGCCCATATTTAGACACTCAGCGCTTTACTCTGAGGATAAAATCTAAACTAAAACAGACATCAGCAATAACGCAAGTCAGGTTTACTGGCTCAGAAAAAATTCCTGTTACAACGGTTTTTACCACTTTTATATCAAAACACTGGATGAGATCTTTTTTAGACATTTACTAATGTAATCAAATGGCCCTTGATGCATTTATCAGTTTGAGGCACTCACCTAAAATGTTGGCAAGAGAAAAATTTTGAATTAGTTTCATTGTTGTCTCCTTTGCCTAAATTGTGCTTATTTGCCTTTTGGAAACTGTCATTGCTTTTAATGAAAATGAGAAGTGCTCTGGATTCATTTTGTTTTTTGTCTGATGGGTTTGTGTAAGCTGTTTGGCTTGTTTTATGATGGGAAAACATTCTTTCTCTCTCTTTTTAAAATTTTCCTGACGCCAGGAGTCTGTTGGGCTTACTCTCACTGACTTACGAGTGTGTGGTCTTTACTGCGCGTTGATATCCTGCCATCAGGCCTACTACTTCCATATTTGGCTCCGCAACTTATTTGTATCCTCCTTTAACCTTTATAAGTATATGCAATATCTGTGAGAGTATGTCACGTGCGCACACAAATTCTTACTCTCACACACACACACACACACACACACACAGTCCCTTTTCTTTAGTCTTGTGTATTCCATCATTTTAAAAATCTATAACCCATGTTCAATTTAAAATTAATAGAAGATTAATTTTAGATTCTAGATTTAGATTTTAATACAGTGGGCAAAGTTCATAAAGTTTTGGTTATTGTTTGGTGTTTTGTGTCTTTTATGAAAATAAATGTGATATTCAAGTGTAGGTGATATAAAGAAAATGTTGTAAACATGATTATATACTCATATCTAAGAAACAATTTGGTCTTTTATGAAGCACATGGACTGGTGTCCACTGTTTCAAATGGCTTAAAATATGTCTAAATGAAAAGCACTGAACATTAACTGCCATTCTATCAGAGCAATTCAATGGCCAGTGCCAGTGGAGCAATCAATGGAAAAGAAGAGATCAGTGAAACTTCTTGCTTTCCTCTGTCTTAATGCATAATCAGCCTCTGCCCTAAGTCTGTGCACCTAAGCCTGGAAGAGCTTTAATGTGAAGTTAATGATATCAAAATAGATTTACCTAAGCTAAACCCACTTGCACACGTATGTGGGTCACATAGTAGCAGAGAGCTAATCTATGTGTGATAGCAGAATTAATGAGAAGCTAGTATTCTACTTACAAGATTCTAGAAACTTCCATCACAGCGAGACTTGGATTATGCTTCAAAGATATGATTTTATGCCAAACTTGAGTCAAAACCATCTTTCTGAACCCCACCACCCTAGAAACTACATAGTAAGTGTGGAAAACATTCATCATCTTTAACCTGATTAATGTAATCAAAATTATTTCCATTGACTGTGTAAGTATTTTAAAATCTCACTTTTGTCACATGCATGTCAGCCTATAACCTCCAAAGCAAAAAAGAAACAAACAAACAAATAAACATCAAAACGACAACAAATGTCTCAGTGATGTCGAAAAATGGAGAGCCTCAAAACGTCTCTCAATGTATAATAAGATGACTGTAAAATTTCACCTGCACATGCAAGCTAAGATACTCAAAATACAAACAGGCACTTTGTTCTGCTGTGCACACATGAATTTTCTTTCTCAGCTGCTACTATGTAAAGTCCTGACAACTCCACCTCCTCATCACTCCAAAGTGTCTTATAAAAGCCTCAGAGAAAAGGTTAAAGCCACTGGCAAATCTGACCTCATGCATCTGGCACGAGATGAAAGGGGAAATGCATACCTGTTTCATGGAACTCAAGGAACTCCAGACAAAGAGAAAAGAGGGACAGAGAGAGAGAGAGAGAGAAATTTCACATACCTTTGTAACTCTTACAAAGTCTTTTATTTTGAGACATTAACATTACTATTTCAGTGCATAAGAAATTACTAAGTAGAATATTTTTTCCTAATCAAGTTGCACTGTCGACTGTAGATGTTACAGCAAGAATTTACTATGGCCTGGTCATGTATATTTTATTGTCTTTTAGAGAGTGGCTTTGACATTGTACTTTTACTGCATGTGTATACTCTTTCTGTGCCAGTGAATTCTTTATAAATAAACTAACTAATTTTTTCATCAACAAACTACAAGTGTCATGGTGATTATCAGATGGCAATTACCATGGTAATCGCAGGGTTACAAAGAGTATATTTAGTCCTCTGTAACTCAGACTTGTGCACATGACTCAAACTGACCAGCGAAAGATTATGAGGACTCGGTTTGATCAAACTGTTGTCCTGACAGCATAGCAGTGAAGTACCAATAATATCCACTGTGTCAGGTGTTTTCGTCTGGGGTATATTTATAGGTCTTGGATGAAATGTCTGAAGTTTCCATGTTACTGAAAGGAAAGGGGTGCACAGCTGGAACTGAAATGTTGAATAATACAGTAGTTGTCTGTTTGCTTATCTGTTCTTACCTTATGAATACAAATAAAAACATTAACCCACCTTCCACCTTCCACAGGGAATTACTGTTTACCCTGTCTCGCTATCTTTGAGATTTCCTATTTATGTGGTCCCATCTCCCAATCTCCTCTCTTTTTCCCTAGATCAAGTAGAAAGGAGAGAAAATGGTTTATTTAGGTAAATTAGGTTTATTTATTCATCTGAGAATTTTGAAGTTTAGCAGCCTCATTTGATCATTTCTACTATAACTCTTATTGTCAGAGTTAGTGAGATAATAATCAGTTTTAATCCAGTGTCCCCAACAAATATTGAATCTTTATGACAATAGTGATTTTGCTGCATGTATTTTCACTATGGGAATTCACATTATATTAAAATTATGATGATTCACCCAGATCAAGTGACACATACATAAATCATGTGTGGCCACCATAAATCATAGATATAATCAAAATAGGACAGCTATCAATCTCTTATGTAAAGAGACGCCAAGATCTAGCACATTTTTACATCAATAGTTATAATCAATAAAACAGTGACCCACTTCTCTTCTTTGTAATACTGAACACAAATGTGCCGCAAGGTGAGTACAAGGCACAAATTATTATGGAACATATATGTATGTGCTTTGTATGACATTTGCCAGAACTTGTTTGATTCTGCCTCGCAGCATGTTCTCTGAATGTTTAAGTACAAGAAATGTTCCAGAATGATGCCTTGGGGAATTTAGCAATAAGAAATGAGTACAACGAGAACAGTGTGACCTACTGATTTAGTATTTCTCCATGTGGCACATTGGAGTTTGATTGATTGTTTTTATCGGTCATTTTCAACTCGTCACTTCAGCATGACTCAGTTTAATGTTTATTAATGTAATCGTGAATATGCATATACAAGCCGCAAAAGGTGTTATCCCTAGATTTACAATGCTGAATTCCTAGGAAAAGTAATGGTAGCAGTAGTTCTAATGGTAATCATAGCACTTATGGTAATACTAATTTGTCATAATAAAGGTAGTGGTATTGGAGTAGTAATATAAAGAACAGCTGTAATTATGATAGAATTAGTAGACAGTGTGGAGAAAGTTACGCTTATCATCATGTCTGAGTTTCTGAGAGGTCTGGCCGCACACTCTTGTCTTCATGAAGTGATTCCAAACATGCTCTATCCGAAACAGAAGCTCGGGATTCCCCCCAATTCTTTTTTGAACAGCATTCTTTTTTTTTTTTCTATTGGACTGAAGTGGCCTTTAAGGATTCAAATGCAGCGCCGTGATTGGTCGTTGGGGATGCTATGCAAATAAGTTCTGTGTTTCACTGAAACCATCGACGCATAGACAAGGGATCATGGTCATCAGTGTACTCTAACCGTTGCCATGCATATATGCTAACGTATTAATAGATTTTAAACATATTTTTGCGCACATCTATAACTTCAGAATAATCAGGAAATTCACAAACTGCCAGGAGCGTGCTGGCGCACGGGCACTCAGGAAAGATTCCTTTGAAATTTCAGTGGGTGTATTTCGTGTGGCGGAAGGATTTTCTCACACTTTTGGAGAGCATTGGCATTGAGGAGTTTGAGCGTTTCTATATCGTTCATATCCAGCTCCGAGATCCGTGTGGGCTATTGCGTGTCTTTCAGTCCTCTAGAAGCTTTGCGCTCGAAACATGGACAGTTAAAATAACTTCATCGAGATTTCTACAACAGCGTCAGCACACGAATATGCTGAATCCTGTAACCGATAGTTTTTTTCTGTGATTGCCTCTGGACTATTATTATTGTTATTTTAATATAAAGTGCCATTGGATTCCAGGTTCTCAAGGGACTAACAAGAGGTTTCCGAACTGATTTAGAGGCGGACAATATTTTACCCAGGGACTTTTAAATAATAATTTTACTTCAGAAATAAACTCAGATATGTTACTTTCCAAATTCGGATCATTTTCTCACATGTGCAGCTCCTCAAACATGGATCACTTGCCGGTGAAAATTCAGATTCAACCAGGTAACTTAAGTTGATTTTCTACTGATGTACCTCGATGCAGTCCTTATGGTTCTGCGAGTATACGTAGGTTGTTTAAAATGATCTGAATGATGAACTAAAATAACTGAATTTGCACTTGTCTGATGCCACGGTGAACTGGTTACATGACCTCAAAATCTGGTGCCATTTTGTCCTAGACACTGAGGCGTAATGTGAAATTGGATTTAATTTGCTTGTACTCATTTCATTTTAATGTTTTACCATCTCACAGGTAAGGTGGATAAAGAACCTTTTGAGAGAGTCTACCATGTGGGGACTGTGCTGGGCAGCGGTGGATTTGGGACCGTGTACGCCGGTAGTCGGCTCTCAGACGGCGCGCCGGTAAGCGTTTCTTTGTTTTGTTTTGGTCGCAGCACATGGCGGCGTTTCGCGCGGCAACCTGATTCACGATTCGCTTGTACTGATTGAAGTGTGTTTCATTTGTCTTTAACTCAGGTCGCAGTCAAACATGTGGCTAAAGAACGAGTTACCGAGTGGGGCACGATTGTAAGTTTCGACAACATTATTTATTTTCTTGGTAGCTGATTATTTCTGATTTTTCATAAGATGATTCTCTGACTTTTTTTTTTTCATTTTCAGAATGGCGCGCTCGTTCCACTTGAAATAGTTCTGTTAAAGAAAGTGGGCACTACTTTTCGTGGTGTTATTAAACTGTTGGATTGGTATGAAAGACCCGACGGATGGTTAATAATTATGGAGCGACCGGAGATGGTGAAGGATTTATTCGATTATATTACCGAGAAAGGCGCTTTGGATGAAGAGACAGCCCGAGGATTCTTCCGTCAGGTTTTGGAGGCTGTTCGACATTGCTACAGCTGCGGGGTGGTTCACAGAGACATCAAAGACGAAAACCTTCTTGTAGACCTCCGCACCGGAGAACTGAAGCTTATTGACTTTGGTTCAGGGGCGATTCTCAAGGACACCGTTTACACAGAATTCGACGGTATGTCCTTGACACCTCTCACCCTCGCTTTGGTTACGCTATAATTTCATGCGAGCACTAGTGTGGCGGTTGATTCATTTCAGATATTAAGCGACTGATTTATCTCTGACAGCCCGTAACCATAGCAAAATTTTGAAGCTTGTTGTAGTAACTGGTCTGCCTTTTATGGTGTTGGACTTCCAGTCTGTAAAATAGGGATTCCCAAAGACTGACGCAGCAGTTATAGCAAATTAACACTTACTCTCCCAGAGAGAAGCATCTCTGATTAACAGACTATGATAATAATAATAACAATAATAATAATGATGATGATGATGTTACAAAGTAGGTGTGAAAGCCTTTTGTAATTTACATCCTATACCCACAGTTTTCTGTGGGCTTTGAGAGAATTTTTTTTTTTTAACCTGAAGACTTGCCTTATTTCCACATATGTTTTCGAATAAGCCATCATAATTTACTGCTGGTGGTAAAATGTGAGTTGTGCCGTGATATTTACGACATTCAAAATGGGGTAATAGATGTAGACTTGTCGCGTAACATCTGTCTGTTGTGAAACCTGAGTCACGGAAACACGTGACAACCTACATCATGGATTCCTGTTTTTGTTTAGGATCCAAGTTGTTTTGGCCTTTGGGGAGCTGTCATGCCACCCCCTAGTGCTTCTTTTGGGGAAGTGACTCATTCTTTATATTTTTAGTGGGTTGCAATACACTATTTTTGAAGAAAAACTCACATGTTATTGGCTTTGAAACTTGTTTTTATTTCTGGAATGCTGTGTAGTGTAGACATAGCAGAGAGAGGGGAGGGGTTGGCTGGAGAACCAGACTGCTGTCTCTTTCCCCCTAGTCAGCTGACTTGCTCTTTCATTACACAACACTGCAGTGTGCTATAGTTCAAAAAAGATTACATTCTGGAGTCAAATGAGCGAACAAGGCTGATTACAAAGGATGTTGATGTATACAATGTTTGTCATCATATTGTCACTCTTTTGTGCCATTGCAGTTGGTAAGTGTTGAATTTGTCTTTATTAATTCTTCCTAATTTGTGTCCCGGACAGGTACGAGAGTATACAGCCCCCCAGAGTGGATCCGCTACCACAGATATCACGGTCGCTCAGCCACGGTCTGGTCTTTGGGCGTGTTACTGTACGACATGGTGTGTGGGGACATTCCCTTTGAACATGACGAGGAGATTCTAAGAGGAGGACTGTTCTTCAGGAAAAGAGTTTCCTCTGGTATGGACATTTATTTTAATTTTTGTTAAATCTGTTTATTTACCCTTTTTGATTAAGAATGTTGATGTGTTTATTCTAACTAACTTTTTGTGTTTTCAGAGTGCCAGCAGCTGATCAGATGGTGTCTGTCTGTAAGGCCATCAGACAGGCCAACTCTGGAGCAGATCTGGGAGCATGAGTGGATGCGTGAGCCAAAAGACTCAAAGTCACAGAGTGGTGACGTCACTCTGCACGTCATTGGCTCCGAATCTTTATCTGACTCCAGCTCCAGCGAAGAGAGCCTTTGATAGTAGTTCAAAAACCCGCACCATGGACTTACACCACAAGACTCTCCAAATGTCCTCTGTTGTTTTTAATGGAGGTTAAGGTTTAACATTTTGTTAACTAATTTTATTTGGCCAAAACGTTTTTTTTTTTTTTTTAAAGTGTGTATAAAGTAAAAAGGTAAATGAATGGTGTCCTCATGGGGACAATCAGCACTTTTCAGTCTGCAAAGCAACTGAATGCTGAACATTTCTCCGTGCCACGTTGCCTGCTCTCGTAGAGCTGCTGTTATTATTATTATTATTATTATTATTGCTGTTTTATAAGCTGCTTTCATGGGACTCTGGTCATAACCATTGCTACAGCTGATGAGCTGTGGCCCACGCACCTGTTGAAGGTGGAATACTTGAAATTCATATCCACATTCTCTCTTTTTCTCTAACACTCTCTCTCTTGTTCTTTCTCTCTCTCTCTCTGTCTCATACCTATACACATACTATTGGGAAGTTTCTCTGAATGTGTAATTAAAAAAACCAAATGCTCTGTTCTGTAGAATGGTTATTAAGACTTTCTCCACTTTACACGTCTGCTAACCTTCCTCTCTTACCTCTGCTTCGCAGGGATGTGTATGACATGCACAATCAATGCAATATTAACGGGCTCCAATTTGTTTTTAAATGTAAGAATTTGTGATGTATTTATGTACATTATCCCATGTAGATTATTTATTTATGGTGTAAACATTCCACATTTGGTGGCTATTTATTTATTTATTCATTTCATAGCAACTAAAAAAAAAGAATCTCACAAAATTTCTCATTTTTCACCCCAAGTGATAGGATTATGATGCGTGCACTTAATCTGTTTAAACCTAATGAAAATGTAATTGAGACAATTGCCAAACTGTAAATTGCTGTATCAGAATGGTTTAGTGATACTACTCTGATGTAATGCTAAATTAGATGCTGTTTATTGTTCATACTAGATGAAAGTAAAATGTCTTTATATCTGCTGTAGTTTGTACTTCCACTGTGACTGTGTGGAATTCTTTTTCATTGGAAGCGTGAAACAATGCCAAGTTTATTTTTTATACTGAATATCCAATAAAGGTCTTTCATATAACATTTCACAAATGTTTTTACATTTCTGAACAATCTACATGAACATGAGCACATTTGTAGAGGCTCCGTATAATAAAGTAATACATTGTTATTCAGTATCTTCCTGGGTCAAAGGAGAAGCCACCACACAGGGTGATATTGCAAAATCTAACCTCAGTGGTCATATCCCATCTGCTATGGTGTCAATGTTAACCATTCAACTACAGAAACTACAAACCTAAGACGTATTACAGTGTTGCATTCAGCTCAACCTACACTTGAGTTTGGATATGAGAGTTAAAAAGAAATGGCCAGTCAATCCTAATATGCACAATGCATATATGCATATAAGTGAACAAAGCATCTTTGAATGGCAACAAGAAATATTTATTTGAATAACTATGTGAAGACTGTCCTTAAATGTACTGCTCCTAAGGACACTCCCATCCAACATTTGCCATCTCATTAGATTTAATTGCCTTGTCTTCAGTATGGCCCCTAGATAGACTGAGGTTTTAATGATGTTCTCACCTCACGCAGTCTTAAAGTGTCCTCTTTGTTTCCCTTTGAGACGTCTGAGAAATCTGGCTCCTTTTCCAACCTAAAAATACTCCATCAAACATCCAGCATAATCCTTGTGATATTACAACTCCTTGCAAGTGGTTAATGTTCAAGTCAGTGAAGCAATTTCCAGACTATCACTGACTCTTCCATCAGTGTGGTCTGAATCTTCTGTGAATGCTGTTAAAGAGCATACTTGTCTTCTCACAAGTACTGTATACTCTCACTGCTGACCGAGCATTGCCTTGCATAATCAGACCATGAGATTTGATATCTGGTCTAAAAACAGTGATTCAGCTCAGCATCATTTTGCATTTTTGAGATGGCCACCTCTCTACAGCTATCTTCTGGCTGATAGTCCTGCAATGGAGGCTTATTCCAGGTTTTCAGACTTAACTGTTAAAATAACTGTACTTTTGAGTGGATTGTCATTGGGCACTGTTACTCCATTGTTATTTGAGGGGAAAATCAATCATGTTGATTTTTGCTTTCAAAATTCTGTGAGATCCACGTGCAGAATGTGTCTACATCTACACCTAATTAACTGAAAATAGATTTTCAAATCAAACCCAAGAGTGAGGTTCTCTTGCTCCCAAGTCATAATCAAGAGGTAAATAAAAATGCTTGGTCTGGATTGCAGGCACAGCCGTATCTCATTTTGAACTGTGCTCTGGTTTATTGTGAAAACATTTAGTTTATTCTACATATTAATTTGTATGATTTACCATTGTATCAATCAAGCAGTTTGGAGTAGAGAATATATAATTGCCCATATGCCAATCGTACAATAATTAAAGCATCTGGTATGTGTTCCTACAACCATTGTCTTACTTTATAGCCCACTGACATGCAAATTACCAGTTTAATCTCAGCCCCCCTCCTCTTCCCCCTGTCCCCAAATCCTCTAAAGCCTAACACTCTGAGGAATAACCACCCCTCTACAGCTGTTCATCAGAGGAAACCTTACATAGCAAATAACCTAGAGACCATTTGAAAATGAAATTTCTAATTCTTGGGATCACCGGAATTCTTTGTAATGGTAATTAAAAGAATGTCTAAACAGATTAATGTCTTACTGTGATCCTCAGCAAATATTTAATTTTGTGAGAGTTCAAATACTGAGAGCAAAAAAAAAAATTAAAAAAAATCAAAGAATAAAAGGACCCCCCCCCCCCCCTTCGCCCATCATTAAAAATGAATGCCCTGTTTATTTATGAAGCCTTCGAGCAAGGAGTTGGAGCTGGATCTCATGATATTTACCTTAATAATGATCTCAGCTGTTTCTGCTGATGTACTGGGCTGAAAGATGACTCGGCAGCACCTGACTAATTTCTGTGTCACAGTTCCTCGAGAGCGGTGGCAGCCCAGGGCGGAGGATGTTCTTTTGATGCAGCGTGTTTGGCGGAAGCAGAACAGCGTGTTCCTGGCGCGTGTGTGTGTGGGCTGAGAGACCGTCATGCATATGAGTCACAACACAAGCGGGAGAGGTGAAAGAAGTCCTTTCCTTTCTATTCTCTAAGATGCTACCGCGAATGATGCAAATGCCAATGAGTGTATCGCCACAGCACAGCTACAGTTTACATTTCGCAGCACAGTGATTATAGATCTGTCTCGTGTCAGGATAAACTCTCCTGTACCAAGACGTACAGTGCGCGCTTGTTGTATCCTTGTCTGTGTTTCAGATCTTTCCGGGGAAACATTCCATTATGTAATTCTTGATAACTCTTTAGAAGCACTAATCTCATTGACAGTGATATTTTCATTGTGAGTTTGAGAAAAGTGGAATGAATGTACTCTGAGAAGTAACATGTATTTTATTATTATTTATTATTATTTTTTAATTTTCCTTTTTTAAAATCACACAGATGGACTAATAACAAATAATCAGCTTTGCCGAATCATACATTCACTGTGCGTTTGCTGCAAATGTGTCATGCTTAGACAATCTGTCAAATAATCCCACGGAACTGCATTCAAATTTGAGACGTTCCGAAAAAAAAAAAATCTTCTTCCCCCTGCTGATGCATCTCTGATTTTCCTAAACAATGGATTATGTAAGTATGAAGCAAACCACAATGAACCAAAGGACAAATCCATGAGTCACACCTATGGCTAATGTTATTATTTTGGATATTTTAGCTAATTATGCCTCACTTCTGCTCAGCTGAAGAAGAGAGGGGAACTTGGTCAGGGTACCAGTAGGGTTGCTGTGGCCACTGAGAGTGTTTTACTGGACCCAGACAAAGTAAAAGCTGATATTTCAAACATTGTTCTAATTATTTGGTGTAGACCTGTAGAATAATGACTGTTCAGTAAATCGTAAACCTCATCACCTCGTCAGAGCCTAATATATGCAATGTCATGGATTTGCTACAAATGGGACAAAGATGATACATAGGGACATAGGCGATCAATCAAAGTGGTGTAGAATGCAGACTAACAGCACGTTTTAGCAAAAAATATAATCAAGTGCTCATCTGTGGCACTCTTAAATGACCTAAACCTCTGAAGCCATAAGTATCATGTGTTTGACAGTAATTCCTTGGCATATTTTTGGAATACAGCTTGGAGGCTAGTGAGCATCATGAATACTAGCATATATGGAGTCAAAGCAACTTTAGTATTAGAAATGTCAGAGTTCGACTACCTTTTGACAAATGAGCTTTCACGTTGTGAATTGGTTCAAATCGGTCAAATCAGGTCAGACTGGTTTCTAGTACAGTATAGAAACTTAAGACAGCTATCCAAAGGAACTGTTTTGCACCTGATCTCTCTCTTATTAATTTATTTCCCAAAATTTTACATAATTTTATCTTTCTGACCATCTCCAAAAGTTCTGTATATTCTCTGGAGTCAGTCTCGGTGAAAATTATGTTCTTCTGTGGCTACTGTTTTACTAAAACTGTATTTTAGGATCACTCTGCTTTGTGCTGGTCAGTTTTCCATTGAATCTGTGAAGGAAGTAAAAGCAGTTGTATAATAGCCCTTTGAAACCCAAACAGTTTAACTTCCTCTCCTCTGGCCTACGCTATCTTGTGTGTGGGAGGAATATGAGTGGGCTGGGATACTAGAGACACAGTGTGGTGCTGTATATGAGGTGTGAATCAGTGCTCAACTAAAAAAAGGATTTGGCAAAGGAACAATACACGATTAAAAAAAAAGCACTTGTGGATGTGTGTGGTTTGTACTGTGATGCTAAAGTAGGCCATTAATAGAAAAAAATAACAATGGGAAAAAGACAATTGGAAGAATAATGTGTGTTCATACAGTTTAACTTACTGAATCAATATTTATGTAACAGTATGATGCTGAACACAACTTTCAGTTGAACAGGACTGGATTAGCACTTGAAATTGGCAGGGTTGTGATTGGAGAATGGCATGAAGAAGGCACGGGTTTGCTTTAATCTTGTGTTTTTAGCTCCTGATAATGTCTCTCTAAGCTCTAAAACAAAGCAACATATCAGATGTTGAACTATGTTGTGTTGCATTGCTCTCACATAATTCGCTGTTCAAACAGTGTTTGAAAAGGCAGGAATTCTCCGAAATAAATAATAATTTTTGTGAATTATTTTGCTTTCAAAAGCACAGATTTGCATACTCTGATGTGGGCTCCTTCCACCACCAGTCTTTACTAGATTTTGCTTGTTATGCAATGTTACAGAAATGCCACTCGTTGGATATTTCATTACATTGATAAATGATATTACAGCGCCCCCGTGTGGTCATAACGACAATAATTTGGAATTTAGATTTTGCACGGCATGTGAGCGTCTTCCTATATTCTTCCCATCTATCTGCCTTAAAATCGAAAAATTCAATACGTGCATGAAGAAACAAATTGGCTCTTTTCCACTTACCGCTGAAGTCAGTTTATGCCAGCAAAGAAATGTGTTTTTAATAGAGGAAAGGTGAAATTAGAGTTTTCTTTGTAAATTCCCTGCCATGCGGTGCACAGGACAAAAGAGGCATTTTCGTCTTCCTGTACATTCTGTTTTCATAACGGGTACATCTGCCACATAGCCCTTGAAGGTCACTGGCAGGTAAAAAAAAATATTAGACATTACAGTGGCTAATCATTTACAAACCGAGTTTTCAATGCCGGAACGTCAGGTATGTAAAACAAACAGACCGGGTGTAAACATACTCTGCCTCCAGCTAACCAGCTAAAACGATCCTAAAATAAGGTCAAACTTCAAGTTGTGTGTTTTCCTACCACACCATCACCTACTTCCCTATTTTCAGCATGCACGCCATTACGCCGTACGTAGCGGGCTGGCCATCAACCGCATTGTTGTTTAGGGGGGGAAGGCAAAGCAATGAGCCCCTAACAACAACTAGCTAACGGTCAAAACATACCCATTGTGATTTACAAACGGTTATATTAATGACGGATTTGATGCGCCTTTTGAAACTTATCTCTGGATTCCAGACCGTTGTGGTGGATCCCTTACTGCACCCTTCAAATTTACGGTTAAGAGCCGGAGCGGCGCCCGGTGGACGATAGCTATCCCACAGGCCACATCGCCATTGCTCGGAGCTCGGTGCTGGTGCTTAAAGAGCAAGAAGTTCTAACACTACGAAGACCGAGGTACGAATCGTCCACATTACTGGTTATTTCAGGGGGGAAACAAGTGATTGTGCATGTTATTGCAAAGAGGAGTGATTTAATGTGACGGAGGGAGCATTGCACCTCTTCATTAACTTGGTCCCTTGTTTTGGCTGACGCCATGTTTGGAGTGGTGGGGACCTATTAGCATAGTTAGCTAGCTAGCTAAGTAGATTCCGTGTTAAGGCCTATACAGTTTTCTAAACAGTGTTATGCTTTGACTTGTGCTGACCGTTGAAAGTTATTTTGTATACGCCGTATGTGTCATAAAGCTTGCGCTTGCGTGATTGGTAACACAGAGTCTAATAACCAAGTTAATTTTTATCTTTACCAAGTTAGCTCGCTAAGGTACCTTTAGCAATTTGGCTAGGCTGGCCAGCAATAACTAGGTGGCCTAACTCCCTACCAAGTGAACCAGATAACCGATTTAGGATTGCAGGACATTTCGCTAACCAGGTGGTCTCTGTGGGCGTCTTAGCAACGACAGTAAGCTAATTGACTTATATTCCCAGCCGTTTATTTTGCAGTTAGCAGAGCGTTCTGTGTCCTGCTCTTAGTTGTGAGTAGTGTGTAGTTAGGTTTTGTTGATAAAAGGATAACGTCAACCAGTATATTGAGCACTTTCAGCAAACTTCCCTCAAGTTACACCCTTTAAGTTTTATTTTAAATTGGCAGTTGGTTTGGGTGTTACTCATAAAGCTACCCACCTAGCTAGTAAGTAATGTATTAATGAACAATATGTAATCGTTGATGTTTTTCTGAAGTGCTTTTTCAGTCTGTTGTTAGTAGCGTCTTTTTAGCATCTCGTGGCCTTACTGAATAAAGAACCCATTGTTCACATTGGAGATTATTATTCACACTCATCACGCACAATAAACCACTATCAAGCAAATGGGATTTTTGATCGTTACAGACAAAGTAGTAATCGGAGAATATTCTATGCTGATACGCGTAACTCTGTGGACTAGGTGTGATATAAGTATTAAGAAAACATACGTATATATTTGTCATGACAGATGACTGTTTACTGCATTTGTTGTAGTCGCTGCTATGCTTGTGTGTACTCCAGTATCATGCTAATGTGGAGAGGTGGGAAGAGCGTGCCTCACATGGGTGGAGTTAGTGTAACAGAAAGTAGCTGCCTGTCAATAGGCAGAGGTTTCTGATGGATATTTGAGAGAGGGATGAATTCAGTATGATAGGTGCCTATTTTGAATGAAGGATAATCTCCTCTTTTGGGCAGGGGCTGTTGATACTTTGGTTGTTTTAAATAGTTGTGCTATTCTGAAGAGTTATTTTTCCTGTCACTATTTTTTTTAAGGGTTTTATGATGAAGAGGAAAGGTCGCCACAATCGTGTGGTGCCAACACAGAGGCCACAATCCCCAATTAAACCCTCACGGAACCGTGAGACGTTGACATACGCTGAAGCCCAGCGCATTGTGGAGACAGAGATTGATGGGCGTGTGCACCGGATCAGCATCTATGACAAACTGGAGATTATTGACAGCGAAGACCCAGTCGCACAGGAAATCAATGAGTGTAACAGCAACAAAGAGAACTCTGAAAAGCCACAGCAGGTTTTGCTACGCTCTGTACGCCTCAAAAATAACCAGCAGAAGAAAAATGCTGGCCTCAGTGCCACGCCTGTGCAGGAAAGGACCACGTTGCCAGAGCCCAAAATCCGCACTGTAGAGTACAACCTGCCTGTGGTGCCTCGAAGACCCCCTGCGTACTACACTTATGTGGAAAAGACGTCAGATGAGCTGGATGAGGAAGTGGAGTATGACATGGATGAGGAAGACTATGCATGGCTGGAATTGGTCAATGAGAAGAGGAAGAGCGAGGGCTGCAGCCAGGTGTCTCAGAACGTGTTTGAGTTTCTCATGGATCGTTTTGAGAAGGAATCGTTCTTCGAGAGCCAAGGTCGAGGGGACCCGCAGTCGCTCATTGATGAGGACGCGGTGTGCTGTATATGCATGGATGGAGAGTGTCAGAACAGCAATGCCATCCTCTTCTGTGATAAATGCAACATGGCTGTGCATCAGGAGTGCTATGGCGTACCCTACATTCCCGAGGGCCAGTGGCTATGCCGCCATTGCCTGCAGTCACCATCGCAGCCTGCTGAGTGCGTCTTCTGCCCAAACAGGGGAGGCGCTCTTAAAAAGACTGATGATGATCGTTGGGGCCACGTGGTATGTGCCATCTGGGTGCCCGAGGTTGGGTTTACCAATACAGTCTTCATTGAGCCCATAGATGGGGTGGCAAACATCCCACCAGCCCGCTGGAAACTCACATGCTACCTCTGTAAGGAGAAAGGAGTCGGCGCTTGCATCCAGTGCCACAAGGCCAACTGCTACACTGCTTTCCACGTGAGCTGTGCGCAGAAAGCTGGCCTTTACATGAGGATGGAGCCGGTCAAAGAGCTGACGGAGACAGGCACCACATCCTTCTCTGTGAAGAAGACGGCCTACTGTGGAGCGCACACACCCAACGGATGCATCAGGAGACCACTCACCATCTACGATGAACCCAAACCCAAAAATGGACTGATTCAAAAGGAGGAAGCTAAATCTGGGAAGACAAAAGCGAAAGGGTGTCAGAAAAAGAGGAAGAGTAAAAAAACAGAGTTGGAGTCAGCCCCAACGGTTCCGTCAGTGTCTGTGCCCAGGTTATCACCTAAAAGGTAGATGAGAGTTGATTTCTTGTTTTAGAGGCATTAAATTCTGCCCCCTGTTAGTTATTTTACTTTCTCTAAAATGCATGCTAGTCTGTAGTGTTCATTTGTGTTCATCTAAAAGTATTTATGGAATTGATTCTGTGTTTCTGTTTAGTGCTCCAAACTTCTCATGTTTACTTTGTGTTCCTTTTCCCTTCAGCTTTGACACAATTTTGAATCAGGTGTCTGTGCAGAAGAAGAAAATGTTTGTTGAGCGGGTCCTGAGTTACTGGGTGCTCAAAAGGCAGTCAAGGAATGGTGCTCCTCTCATTAGACGGCTGCAGACTACTATACAAATTCAGAAATCTCCACAGCAGGTCAGTCGTTAGCTGCATTGCTACTACACACAATGAACAAGATCAAGATTTTTAATCTCTGTGATCGCACACACACACACACACACACACACACACACTATGAGCAGTGAACAGAGTTTGCTGTGAATTTGACCTCTGTATTTAACCCATCCTTAAGCACCTGTAGTGAGCACACACAACCACTAGGCACAGGAGCAGTGGGCTGCTCACCTATGCCCAGGGAGCAGTTGGGAGTTAAGTGCCTTGCCCAAGGGCACTTCAGCCGTGCATGTTTTCCTGCCGGTCCTGTAAATTGAATGGTCACAAGCCTCTTTCACAAACTGCATTTTAGGCCACAAACTGCAACCTCAGCAGCTTCATTTACTCAGATATCTCTCCCGTTTAACACACAGCCAGACAGTTTTGTGCAAAAGTTGTCATTGCACCATCGGAATCTGTTTTTTTTAGGGTGATGTTACACAATACAATTTTAGTGCTATTTTTGTTGCAACCAGTTCAGAGCAGTTCAGCTTCATGCAACAGATTTCATACAGTCATCAGTCAGCGTAACGATTCATTGTCATGTGAACGTTAATGCGCAAGCGTTCCAAGCCTGACCTTGCTTCAAGGAAATTTTCTTGAGTCCAGAATTGCTCAAGTTAAAACATATGCTATGATTACTTCCTGGATCATCAGCTTGATGTTTATCAATGTGGATATGAAAACAGCACCTTTTTTTGTCTTGTTGGCAGGGGGCTGTGCTCCTGATCTCTTCTCCATTTTCATTCTCCTTCTTTAACTTCAGATTTACGTTGTATATATTTATCTTACCTCATTCACTACAAATTTGTTCCCTTCATTATTTTTTAAATTTAAATAATATGTATTTTGTAAATAACGTCCAAAGCGTTTTTGAGTTCACTCACTTAACACTCAACCTCTGAATGTGTCTGATTTGATTTTGATCATGATTTCGATTGTGAAAATTTCCATGCAGTGGTAAAGTGTAATGACATCACATTCAACTTGTTGCTACAACCAAAACAGGGTGACTATTGCTTTGTGTAGCACCCTTCTTAGTGATTATGAAATGGAAATTGGCGTGATACAAAGAGCGTTTTGGCCTCAGTCATGTGAGTGTTGTATTTTAATCCTGTTGCACTGTTAGGATCAGAGTGAAGAGGATAGTAAGACTCTGAAGGAGCAGCTGAAGGAGTGGCACCGACTGCGCCATGACCTGGAGAGAGCTCGGCTGCTGCTAGAGCTCATTCGCAAAAGAGAAAAGCTGAAGAGAGAACAGGTCTAGTCATAATCCACTGCTTTTTTTCACATAGCACAGCCATGAAATGATTTAACGGGGATGTTTGATGTTTAAACGTGTGACCTGACTGTCATCAATGTTGTGTTCATTCTGCAGATGAAGCTTCAGCAGTCTGTCCTAGAAATGCAGCTCACTCCATTTAACATTCTGCTGAGAGCGGTTCTGGACAAGCTTCAAGAGAAGGACCAGGCCAGGGTGTTTGCCCAGCCCGTTAGCATCAAAGAGGTAAGACCATCTCATCGTGGTCTGTCACTAGTTCATAATCCTGCTGTCTGGAAAAGCATAAAGAATCAGCTCCGTGAGTTACTTGTTTTGAAATGCTGACATTAGTGGCTCTGTGTCCATTTGTCTGGAAGGTTCCGGATTATCTGGATCACATCAAGCACCCGATGGACTTCTCTACCATGAGAAAACGAATTGATGCCCATGGTTACAGGAACCTGGATGAGTTTGAGGATGACTTCAACCTCATCGTTGCTAACTGTATGAAGTACAATGCCAAGGATACCTTCTTTTACCGGGCCGCAGTACGTCTGAGGGACCACGGCGGAGCTGTGCTCAGGAAAACTCGTCGCGATGCCGAGCGGATTGGCTTTGACTTCCCCAGTGGGATGCACCTTCCAGAGCCGCCCAAGATGGAGGCCCCTTCGCCTTTGTCCTGGGATGATGGTAAGAACCAGTAGTGTTGAGCCTCAGGTACACAGGCTTTCAGCATGTGAAAGAATTTTATCGTACAGTACAATTTTTTAGTTCAAGCGCAAGATTCTTCATTTTTTCAGCATTGTGTTCGCATCTTAAACTCAAGACATCTGAACCTCATGCAGGTTCCACGTGCAACAGTAGTGTTATTATTAACACGATGATATAAGCAATTTGAATGAACTATTGTATTGCTTTATCTCCATTGTAGTGGACCAATTGTTGAACCCATCATATCGGGAACATATGACCCTGGAGGAGCAGCTGAAAGCGCTTCTGGAGAAACTGGACCTGACCAGCGCCACAAAGTCCTGTCCAGCGCGCAGCAAACGCCTCAAACTGCTGAAGAAGACCATCTGTGACGTACGCAGTGAGATGAGCTTGAGGAAGATTGATCGTGCATCTGCAGAGCAGAGTAAAACCAGTGAGGAAGAGGAAGAGAAGCCACTCCCTCCTGAGCAAGCCCCAGAGGATGAAGGTGCCTGCCTGTTTAGACCCTTAAAGTTATAAAACAGTCTAATGGAAATATATGCTGAGCATGGAAACTATTTTTTTTTCTCCTGGCTTTTATATCAAGGATCGTACCTTTTGATTTTGTGTAAGGTGTCTCAGTAAACCAAAATGATTGTTTGTTTCACAGGGGACAAGTCATTGCCACCTAAACTGGAGCCATCAGATTCTGCACCCCTGCTGAACTCAGACAGTCACAGCTCCTCAGCTCCCCCGACACTGAACCAGATGGAGTCCTGTCTGGAGGAGAACCTGAAACAGATGAAGGGAGATGAGGAGAACCACACTACCTCAGTGCTGAATGTTCAGACCCCCGACCCCGCCCTCTCTGAGAACAACATCAGCACGATTGTTTCCTCCCCAGCTGCCGACCCACCCGGCACGGTCAGCAGACGCACAGCTGTCCTCTTCCGCAAGTCGAAGAGTGTTAGCCCACAGAAAGCCCCTATAGCGGAAGAGGGCATACTGGGATGCCCACAGCTGGGTACCAAAACTTTCCTCTCAGTGGTCATACCCAGACTAGAGACACTCCTACAGCCCCGCAAGAGGACGCACAGCGACAGTCAAGACATGGAAGAGGAATGTCCCATCAAACGCCTTGACACTGGTACATATCAGTCTCAAATATTTTATGTCACTATCTCTGAGAATAAGTGCTAATATAGCATTAGAGCCTTACTGAGAAGAGGTTGATAATGAAATGAGAATGTTCTCCTCCATGATTTGGTCTGGCTGATGGAACATGAGTTGGTGAAAGTCTTACCCATTGGCAGGCTTTTAGTATAGATGGCGGTGTCTGTAGCAGGCCTTGTGGATGAACCACACTGTCTCTGTGAGGTTTGTGGTACTTGTGGGTGATTGAGTCAGAGGCAGGTCCTGAGGAGGAAACACTCCCTCTGTTTTTGCCCTCAATTGTAAGCAGAACACAAGCCACACAGTGTCTGTACCAGGTCATGATGGATGGATCATGATGGACAGGTGGATGAGACATGCCACCTGTGGTGTGGATTGTGTGGTTTGTATTGTGTGTGTGTGAAAGAGAGGAGTCTGTGGTAAACTGCATGGATGGACCGTTCCATGTGTCTTTGAGTCCTGTGGAGAACAGCACTGTCTGTGTATGCCTGCTTTCAGCACCGTGTATATGACTGTTTTTCACAAGACATTTGGGAGAGATTTTTTTTTCTGTCACATATTTTTTTTTAAAATGTCACGCCCCGTATCATTGAGTCTTGATTGGCTGTGTGTGGAAAGAGTAGATAGTGAGTTAAGTTGTCAGCTTTCATTTAAACTGTCCTTACCTCTGTCATGGTGTAGTCAGACTTGCAGTAGGAAACTTGTTGATGATATGTTGTCTGATGTAATGGAGTTGGAGAAGGAGTGTGTGTGTGTGTGAGAGAGAGAGAGAGCTGATGGTTTGGTGTTATTTGTGCAGGGATGTGTAATGGCTTTGCAGTGGAGCAGGAGAGAAAAGTGGAGCCTCGCCGCCGCTGTGCCTCAGAGTCCAGCATCTCCTCCAGTGGCAGTGCACCAGGACACACCTTCAGGTACACACACACACACACTAATTCACCAGGATGCACCTTCAGATATACATACAGACACACACACACACACACACACACACACACACACACACACACACACTCTCTCTAATTCACCAGGATGCACCTTCAGATATACATACAGACACACACACACACACTCTCTAATTCACCTGGACACACCTTCAGGTACACAAACAGACATGCACACACACACACAGACACACACACACTCACACAAACTCAGCTGGACACACCTTCAGGTACACACGCACACACACACTCTCACTCCTGAAGTACAGGTACATGTACACACATGCACACACTCACTTGCTCCCACATACACTAATGTGCCAGGACACACCTTTAAGTCGGGTACATGGACACACACACTCAAACAAATGCACCAGTACGCACCTTCAGGTAGCTATACACACTAACACACCAGGACACACTTAAAGGTTCATGTACCCATACACACTAATGCACAGCGTTGTACTATATATAGTGCTGGAGATATGCTCTTATGTTAGCATGTGCTAAAAAGCCTCATGGCCGCTTAACAATACATGAAGTTGCTACTGAATTTTCCACTGTAGAAGTTACTAGGAACACATCTTACTGTAGCTGTTATGTGTTAGATTGTAATCTGACTAGTTTCGTTATAAATGGCAGGTGTTTTTGAGATGATGTGATTTTTAAATGTCATGTGTCAGTGAACTGACTGGTTTGGACTCTCTCAGCAGCGTCAGTGGCTCTAAATGTGGAAAAGGAAAACCGACTGCAGCACGGCGGAATACCACAGATGACAAAAACCAGCTCATCGCTTGCATTGAAACAGGGAACATCACCAAAGCCTCCAAGATTGCAGCAGGTGAACAGTGGACTATAGAGAGTGTGTGTGTGCGTGTGCTTGTCTTTGTTTATTAGAGGGTTGGGACACTGATACTGGTGTGGGTGTTACCATATGCCCTTCTCCAGTACAGAGTAACCCTACAGGTAAGAACTGAAGATCTCTAACCTTTCTTTAAGCTTATTTCTCTGAATGCCTACATAGAGAGTGGAGCGAGGGAATTTTTAAGGCCGTTTATATTTTAATACGTGCAGTATTATTCAGTTTTAAGTTTCAGAGGGTGCACTGGTTAAACTGCTTGTGCTTTTATGAAGTGATCTGCTGGAGCACTGAGCCGAGAGCAGTTTTAATTAGGAATATGTTCCACTGAACAGTTTTCCTCGAGGTGCACTGAGGCCGGGCCTTTCATGAAATTGGATTACTACCTGAGGTATTTGACTTTCCCAACCTAAATGATAGGGGGAAAGATTAAAGTTAGTTAATTAAGGAAAAGAAATGAGTCATGTGTTAGGATGCCCTGATGTATGGAACAGGTGACATTTTGTGTAAGACTGTAATGACATTAGGTGGCCAGTCCTCAGGAACTTTGTCAACCCATCCGTTGTCTTGTGTCGTATATCTGTCCCGGTGCTTGTGTTGCTTTAACTGACCGCATGGCAAAGTCTTGTGTGTGTGTGTGTGTGTGTGTGTGCTGTGTGGGCGCGTGCATGTGTGTGTGTGTGTGTGTGTGTGTGCTTTGACCCCTTTATAACTGCGACTGTCATTGTTCCTGCTTCCGTAGAAGTTTGCAAGAACAATATTTGGATGCCCACTGTTCTGGAACCACTTAAACTAGTTTGGGCAAAATGTAGCGGCTACCCTTCCTACCCTGCCCTGGTGAGTGTGAGTGTGTGCATGCCTGTCAGAGACAGGTTGTTGTCTTTTCTCTCTCCATCACCATACACACCCGGCTTCATCCAGCCGCCGTGGGTAGTGTGTGTGGCCAATCACATGCCAGCTGTGCCAGTCACATGTGTGCGTATGTGTGTCTGTGTACATATGTGCGTATGTGTGTCTGTGTGCATGGAACACAATGCCTCTTGTTTGAATGTTTGTGATGACATAGACACATGAGCCAAGACCCAAAAACTCAGGTAACTCTTACTCTTTCGATGGGACTTTTCTTTCCTGTACATACTGGGTCCACAGAAATCTGATTTTGTCCACACTGATATCTAATGAACTAGATCCCTCTGAGAGATGGTTTGGTTCATTGGATTCCATGAATGGTGACGTGGTGTCACGATTTTACAGACAAATGGAGGGAATCTGGACACTCAGACAGCTGTGTCATAAACCATGCTCATTACTCTCCCATTATTCTCCACCTGGCAGCTGCATGAAAGCTACATTTTCACCACCTGCATTTCATGCAGTCTCTGGCTTAAGGTTTATCGGATGTCGTGTGTGTGTGTGTGTGTGAGAAAGTGAGTCTTGTGACACATTCCCACTCACCAGTGTGGTCCTCTGCCAGGGTACACTGAGCTATAGGTTTACCAGCACTTTCTGGACTCTGTATGCCTATATCCCACTGACACTGTCTGTCTCTTTCTTTCTCCTCTCTCTGTCTGTCTGTCTGTAGATAATAGATCCACAGATGTCGCGGCTGGGTTGTCGTCTCAGCGGCGTGTTCATCCCTCCTCCACCGTGGCCCGTTCTCAGGGTCGGAGAGCAGATGCAGTTCAACTCAGAGGAGAAACTCTTCCTCGTCCGCTTCTTCGACAACAAACGCAACTGGTGAGGCCTTTCTCTCTACATTCGTCTTTTCTACACATTTATCTAGTCACATTTCAGCTCCTCAAGTGTGAATGACAATAGTGATGTCCAGTGATCACAGACCTCGATCTTTTGACAGGCAATGGCTTCCTAAATCTAAGATGGTTCCTCTTGGCGTTGACGAGACCATAGACAAGATCAAACTGTTAGAGGGCCGTTCGTCGAGTGTCCGTAAAGCTGTACAGACTGCATATGACTGCGCTAAGACCCATCTGAGTCAGGCGCAGCATTTACCTGCAACTAGTCTGAGCTTTGAGGGTTAAATCTCTCTTTTTTACCCTCTGCACCACTTTCTCCTGGCATCTCACTGGAGGCCATGACCTTTCATGTTTACAGGGTGCATGCATCAGAGCGCTCTCTGTCTCTCTCTTTTGCTATCTCTTTTCTTTCTCTCTCTCCCTTTCTCTTTATTTCTCTTTCTTTGTCACTATCTCCCTCTCTCTCTCTCTCTCTCTCTTTCTTTCTCTCTTTCTCTCTCTCTCTCTTGCTCTCTCTACTGGACCAGGGCTCTTATCTGATGAATGTGCTGAAAGTTTTCCCTCCTCTAATGTGCTGCAAGACTGCTGTGAATCCTCACTGCCACCATTTCATCATCACAATCACTCCTGTCACAACCATTCAGTAGCCATGGATTCAACTGAAGCCTGTAAATAGACCACGTGAATCCCTCAACACTAATTTATTTTGTTGTCGGTTGGTACCTCTCATGACCTCATTGGAATATTTCAGCTGCCCTCCAAGGTCATTCTCAAGGTCGTTCTCAGTCGCCCCACAGGGCGGCCATATTGGTGCTACATCCTGTGCAAAGCTTCGCCAAACAAAAGATGTGGACGAAGCTTCAGCACTTACTGTATCAAGCCCCCTTTTTTCCAGCCATTTTTTCAGTTAAGTTATTGAAATGTATCAATGCAAGTTTCCTCTCTTGGCATTAACATGTTATTTTCTTGTTTTTATTTTTTTTAAGAAGAGAATGTGTTTTTATGGGACTCAAGTGTGTGCTTTTTGTATATATTTATATAGAGCTCTATAATTGTATGCATCTGGTAGTCAGAATGGAAGACGTTAAGGTTGAAAAATAGCCCAACACAACCGAAAATGCGTCATTCACTCAAAACCAAAAATTCTTGTTGCCCAGATTTTTTTTTTTGTTGTTCACATTTTCTTATTTCTGTGTGTGTGAGATTTTTACATAGTGTGTGTGTGTGTGTGTTTGTGTATGTTTTAGGGTGCTTTTTTCCCCCCAACACACTGTTTAATTTAACGGTTTTTAGGGACCTGTATTGTCAGAGTGTGTGCCTATTGAGATATAAAATGGAAAAAAAAAAAGTATATGCATAACTTTATATTAAGAATCTGTCAGCAGCACAGTCTGGTGAACGCTGTGGTGGCCAATTTTCACTTTTTTTTTTTTTTTTTTTTTTTTTACTTTTTATTGTGTTTTAATTGTAGCCATCTGTCTGGACGGTTGAACTGTATCTGTGACTTTCTCCATTAAGGATTCTGGGTAGCAAAGGGTTAGATTCTTCAGAACATATTTTATATGAATGTGTTGAGCTATATTGATTTGGTACTGGTTTATTTGTTTTCTTTTCTCTGGGAAAATCACAGTATAGCCGATGCTAGTGGATGCTGGCTCGATCCAGTATTTTTATATGTACACTGAAAATAAAAATAACCAGTATCACAGTTTGTTGGTTTTTAATTGCCTCTTTGTGTTTGCGAATATGTTAACAATCCACAAATGTTTGCTTCATCTTTAGCGTGGGAGTCAGAAATTAGTCTTTTGCAGTCCCGACAAAGTATTCCTCAGGAACAACCTTGTAACGGGTTTCTCAGATCTGGACCTGGAAATCCAGATTCATGTTGGTTTTTCCTTCATCTCAACAGAAGAGACTGTTTTTTTACTTGGGAAGGTGCTGTGTGCACTCTTCAGACAATCAGAGAGCAGCCACTGGTCAATGTGAAAACCAGTAGAACCCTGGATATCCAGGACTGGATGAAAACATCCAAATGGGTAATATTATGCTGGCCTCTAGATGGCAGTGTAATATCACATAAACTTTGGTTTCTGAGGCGTCTTTGGAATTAATTTCAGACTGTTTGGATGGTATCTGTCATCAGATTTGAAATGCTGATGTTGCTGATATGTGAATTATCTTATTTTGCTGTAAAGCTGTAGTTGGGATTAAGAAGATTGATGGTACCAAGACAGTTACATAGTTTGGTCTCATTACCTATACTATTACAGTATCATATTTTCTCAAGGGTACTGTTAGGTTGCTCACTATCTAAGGCAGTGCACTTCAAGATGGTGCATATTAGAATAATCGGATCACATAAACCATATCACGCCGGGGTTATTATAAAATCTCCCCTCTGAACATAGTTTCATTATGACTCTGTTTCTGAAAATTTGCCGTGCTGGAAAATATGACTGCGGCTCCAGGATGAGGAACTGTGTGCCTACACACATGCATAGACGGGCCTTTCTTCACTGTGTGATAAGAGTATCAGTAATGCTCTGTCCATCTCTCAGTGCTCTCCCAAAAAAAGTCATTAATCCATTTTAACAATGCAATAAAGCTGCCGAGCAATTCAATTTTAGTATTAAAAAAAATAGAAAAAGCCCCCCCACCCCCTACACACACACTCTCATTTATTTTAGTGCTATCCCACAGTCTTAATTACTAAATTCATTGTAGGGTGTTGTATATTCTTGTTTCTTATTTCCGTGTTTTACTTGTGTATTTTTCTCAACAACCTAAATCAAACTACATTTTTCAATGTAATCTTAAAATCTGGCAGTAAATATGTTGAGAACACACAGAGCTTTATAACAGGCCTGGTAAACTCTTACTTTAGCAGTTTTTGATTGCTCACAGAAAGGAATGCAGATCTGAATCTCTATGGCCCGAGTTGAGACGTATGTGTTTTGCGTGTGGAGTCCCACAGCGTGCTTTTGTTCTGTGTGCTTCTTTCAGAGATTGACATTTGTGCATGGCAAGCACATATGGAGGCTTTAAAACTCCCTAGTTTGCTCTGATAAACTTCCAGCACATCACATCACCTCAAAAGTCAGTGAACTAATCAGACTGCTTTGCTGAGCTCTGTGGGCTTTGAGGAAAAACACAGTGGACCAGCAGATAACTACGCGTGCCCAGAAGGCTCGTGACAAACACTGTGAATTTAAAATAACAGCAACATAAAAAGTTTCTATGGTAAACCAAACAACTTCTGGAAGAACAAAAGGAAAATATTCACTCTGAAATTAATTCAGTCACCAACATACCACGACAATCTGCAGCTTGATGAAGCTACTTGCATTTCATCCATATTTATAAAGTATTTATGGCATTTTGTGTTCTTGTTGAAATCACTGTGGAGATTAGATAAAGTGATACAGTTCAGGTGAGGGGAGCTGTTTAAAAAAAGTGTCTCCTCTGTAACTATCCATGGATCTTCAGCTGTACACTTAGCCATGTTAAGTGTACCTACATAAAAGTCACACAAGAGCACAGTAGCACACATAGTCTAATAGTTCTGTTCAATGCAAGTGCTGACATTAGAATGTTAGTATGTGACTAGTGGGTTTTACATTGTGACTGTCTTGGCCCTGAGCCAGAGATCAGGACCAATTGCGTTTTCTGAAAATAAAGCAACTGTTCCAACGCTGCTTGATGCTGTGGTCAGTTTGTCTTGGTCGCTCTCAAACTCAGGTCTCTCTCTTTCATCACTCTTGTGATTTACATGTGTTTGCTTATGGGATAGCCAAATACTGCCTGAAAGAGCAGCATCATCGTATGCTAGGCAGTCACAGAGATCTCCAGAGCATGCGTGAGACTGCTTCAGTAAGCAGGGTAATCAAGAGACTCAGTCTCATTGGAAAAGTCTTTGAAATGCAAAATAATTAGTTATGCAGTAAAGATCATTAGCAATGTCCATCTCATAAATAAACACAATCTTTTTTTTCCCTCCACTGTATGCAAACAGTTATTTACCACACACTGTGTGTCTTCCAGGGGCTTTCTCCTCAGAGACTATGAGACTGGACTTCCTGACACGTAGTAGTTAATTAGACGCTCAGCTATTTTATGGATCATTGACTGGCCCTTGTTACTAAAACTCGACCAAACCACGCGCTATATAGGAGAAAAGAGACTACTTTTTAACAATTAGAAAGAAAAAAAAAACATGAAGTAGTGGTAACACGTCTCTAAACGTGTTAATATTTTATGCGCTGTTTTTTTTTTCCCAGACTGATAAGTTATTGAAGATACTTGTCTTAATTAAACTGTATGATCCAGTGGAATTGATTATATAGAGTGCTGGAATGGTGTGTGAATTAATGAAATACAGTAACTCATGTTAGGCCATCTGAATTGAAAAAATCAATCAGCACACTCACACACACCTGCACATACACATGCATGCACACACAGTGTAAACTAATGCAACTGATATAAAAAAGATGTGATAATGTGTAAGGCTTGTCAGATGTACTCAGACAACCATAACGACTCCAGTATTGAAACATGACTGTGGAAGGCATGGGAAGAGGGTTTGCTGAAGGATGTGGATAGTGAGCGAGAGCACCAATAGGGTGGGGTTTTGGGGGAACTGAAAAATCTTGTCTCAGACTCCATTCAAGATATTTCCATTAACTTTGCTGTTACAGCACATATATTTCCCTGACACACAGACTTCGATTAAAAAAAAAAAATCATAGAAAATTCCATTCTAAGAAACTTAGTACCAAAAACCTCTATAAAAATCAAACCTATTTATTATATACAGTTGTTGTAAACCA